>NC_063161.1:55788416-56048416 GCF_023159225.1 Perognathus longimembris pacificus | reverse complement strand
CCTGCCACCCCTGGCCTGCTCGGGCCCTGTGGCAGCTATTTTTAACTCCTGACACCTGGGTATTTTGTAGCTGCAGGATGTCCGGTTTGGAGTCTCTTTCTGGGAATCCCACATGCGGCTGTTGTAAACATCCCCTACACAGTGGAGGCCTGAGCTGGAGCCAGCACCCCCCCCCCAACACACACACACACACACACACACACACACACACACACACACTTCAGCCTTTTGAGATGACTCAAACAGGAAGTAGGCGTAACCATGGCAACCAGTGGTGGCTCCCTGCGGGAGGTGGGAAAGCATCCCCTTACCCCAGATCTTCTGCTCCACACATCAGGATGGAAACCTGGCTGGACCCTGGACAAATGCCCTGGGCTGTTTATTCTGATTACATGTGGCTAAGGTTCATGAGCCAAAGAGAGAGCTTGGCTGCCCTCTAGCAAAGAAAAACAGGGATTCTGCAGGCCTCACCACCTCTTGGGGCCTTGCTGGCCACCCTTGGCCACTGTGGAGGGAGGGCATGGCTATTTCCTCGGGAGGCAGCCTGGCATGCCTATATCCACTTCCTACCCCCGTGGCCTCTCATACAACTCAGCTCAGTTCTTCACCATTCTGACTACCTAGGGAATGCCTCTGCGGGCGGGTTCCCCAGTCCAGACTGCCCTTCCTTTTGTAGCCACTCACATTCACTCGCAACTCCTCTGTTCCAGTACCTCAGACAGGAAGTTCACCATGAAGTCTAATCACAATCTTTTCTATCATAAGGAAAAACACCCTGAGCAGGACAAGATTTGGAAGCCCAAATGACAATTTTAGGCTGCGAGTGTCTGCTGCCCTCTCTTCTCCTTCTCTGGTCCTCTAGCACCCCACTTCGACCAGCAGCTCCTCCTTAAACAGCCAGTGAGAGCCAGTCTTTCTCAAGCGCTTGACCCAACAGGAAGCAGTCACCACCCAGAGGCTGGGGCTGCCTCTCCAGGCGGCTCCTTCTCTCCTCTGAGGTGTCACATGCGTTCCCTTGCTCTCCTGATTGGGCCTCTTCTTCTAGGCTCTGCCTCCCGGGTACCCCACTCCCAACTTGCCTGGGTCCAGCTCCTGGTGAGCCTGGAGAGGTACCTTTTTTGGTTCCTCCAGTCTGTGCCACCCAAAGGCTTCTCAGCCCATTCCCAAGATTGCCAGGAAATGTCTAAGTTATATTACAAACTATGAAATTATTCTAATTGTTGGTTGATAATACTGGTAAATGACAAACAAGTGTATGTTAATGCAGGTAGGGTGCTGACTACGGTACTAGCTGCTTCCTTGAACCATCTCACAAGGTCCTCATAAATAGCCTGATTGGGTAGATACCTTCATTTTACAAAACAGTAAACTAAGGCTTAGATTAAGAAGTTGCAGCTAGGTACCCATTGCTTATACCTGTAATCTAGTTACTCAGGAAGCTGAGATACAGGATCACACTTTGAAGCTAGCCTGGGCAGAAGAGAAAGACTCTTATCTCCAATTAACCAGCAAAAGGGCAGAGGTGGAGCTGTGGCTCAACTGGTATATCGCCAGCCTTGATCTGTAGGCTCTGAGTACATCATCAAAAAATAAAAATAAATAAGGAAGTTGCAGAGGGCTGGCAGAGTAGGTTCATGTCACAGTACTTGTCTGATATACATGAGCCACTGGATTCCATTCCTAGTACTGCAAAATAATATAACAATAATTTTAATAAAAATTTCTGGGAACAGGTAACTCACACCTGTAATCCTAGCTACTCAAGAGGCTGAGATCTGAGGACTGTGGTTCGAAGCCAGCCCAGGCAGAAAAACAAAATTCTTATCTCTAATTAAGCACAAAATATATCTAAATAAATAAAATAAAAGCCAGAAGTGGAGCGCTGGCTCAAGTGGTAGAGCACTAGTCTTGAGCAAAAAAAAAGAAAGAAAGAAAGAAAAAGGTCAAAGAGTGAGCACTCAGACCCTGAGTTCAAGCCCAGGACTGGAGGACTGGTATACACATGCGCTCTCTCTCTCTCTCTCTCTCTCTCTCTCTCTCTCACACACACACACACACACACACACACACACACACACACACACACACACACACGTCCTGAGGTCCCAGGGATGGATGGAACTCTAGAACTTCAGTTCATAACCAGTGTGCTGGCAGGAACAACTCGCTCAGCTAGTAGATGGCGAGATGGGGCCACCAGGAGCCACTGGGGACAGGACGTCCAAGGATGTGACTCCCAGAATTAGTGGGTCCCCACAAGACCTGCTGTGCTCCCTCCAAAGCACATCAACCATCACAAAAATAAAAACAGGGTTCATGGTCTCTGCCTGGGTCCCTTGCATGCCTTTTGTCACCGGGAGACTGCCACGCTTCCTCTCTCCTCTTAGGTTTTCTCTGCTTCTTCAATGTGCGTTTTACCATTGCATTGTGTTTCCTGAACACTGCCTCCAGCAGGGTCGAACTAAACTGCAAACCTCCCAGGGCTGCCTTGGAAGAGGCCCTTGCTGTGTGAGGACTCTGGAAACTGTCAAGCCCTGTAGAAAATTCAAGTTGCATAACCAGAGCAAGTCACTGATCCAAGTGGTACTCAGGAGTAAATTTCCTAGGAAAGAGATGGCCTCTCCTTCACTCCCAACCATTACTCCTAGGAGGGCCTTGCGCAGGTAGAAGGGGTGGAGACATCCACTGGGGCAAAGGGAAGTAAGTCCCTCCCTTCAGAGCAGGCTGTAGGGGGCTACAAACAGTGAGACAGCCACTGCTTACCCCTGGCTGGGGGGTAGAGAAAGGCAGAGGCCTACTACTCCTTGGCCTGGGGTGGTGGGAGGAAATACTCAATGCAAACCAATCAAACTGGCATTTGGATATGAGTCTGTGAATAGCAACAAGCTAGGAATGCTGGCACTCTGAGATGCCACATGAATATTAATGTAAATACTCCCAGAAGTCCCCAATCCATCCTGCCCCATCCCTTTGCCTGTTATTTTTGGAAGATAGCAGAAGTCTATTGGACAGCATCTCTAGGTGACTAGATTCCCTTCCACAGCCAGGACTACCTCCTTTACACTTAAGTCAACAGATTTTTCCAGATCAGAAATCTTGCCAGGATGCCATCACACCAACTTCATGGAATTCAACAGGGTCAACATGGAATTCAACATGGTGCAGGGTACTAATTTAAACAAAGCAACTGTAAGAACAATTTCTGGCCAGTCAGCGACTGGATGAGATGAACATTTTCTGTCCTGGAAGGTAGAGACTGCTGAGTGTGTGTGTGTGGGGGGGGGGGGGGGAGCATAAGAGTAGTGTAATCTCATTTTGGTCCAAAAAAAAAAGTGTGACAGTAGACCATACCTATAATCTTAGCTACTCAGGAGGCTGAGATCTGAGGATTGCAGTTCAATGCCAGCCTGGGCAAGAAAGTCTTGTGAGACTCTGATCTTCAATTAACTAGAAAACCAGAAGTGGTGCTGTGGCTCAAGGTGGTAGAGCACTAACCTTGAGTGAAAAAGCTTAGGGACAGCACTCAGTCCTCATGACCAGGAAAGAAAAAACAAAAACAAAACAAAGAAACTAAAAAGCCACACAAAGTGGAACCTCTAGCAGTGATCTCTCTCTGCCTGCAGTCTGCATTCCTTCCTACCTTTCTGCCCTCCTTCCTTGCTTCCTTCCTCCCTCCTTCTCTCATCATCCTTTCTCTCTTCTTTCTTCCTCCCTTCTTTCTTTCCTCCTTTCTTCTTTCTTGTGACCATACTGGGGCTTGAACTCAGGGCCTGGGTGCTGTCCCTGGGCTTTTTCACTCAGGGCTGGTGCTCTACTACTTGAGCCACAGCTCCACTTCTGGCTTTTTGGTAGTTAACTGGAGATAAGAGTTTTGTGGACTTTCCTGGGCTGGCTTTGAACCTCAAGCTTCATATCTCATGAGTAGCTAGGATTACAGACATCAGCCACCAGCACCTAGCTTTGATTTATTTATTTATTAAAAACCAAAAAAAATACTTGCTGCTAATCTGATTCTTTCCTATACCCAGAATGTTTCTGCTAGGAAACAGCATACACCTGTACAAATGTATACACATTGATCGTGCCACCCAGGGGAGTAAAGTGAAGATGTGATAGAAGGTTCTTTTTTGTTTTGTTTTGTTTTTTTGTTTTTTTGGCCAGTCCTGGGGCTTGGACTCAGGGCCTGAGCACTGTCCCTGGCTTCTTTTTTTTTTTTTGCTCAAGGCTAGTACTCGGCCACTTGAGCCACAGCGCCACTTCTGGCCGTTTTTCTGTATATGTGGTGCTGGGGAATTGAACCCAGGGCCTCATGTATATGAGGCAAGCACTCTTGCCACTAGGCCATATCCCCAACCCCTGACAGAAGGTTCTTATGAAAGCTAGGTCATGGGCTTTCACGGCCCCCACATGTTCTTGGACCCCATAGCCTCTGAGGTCGTGTGTCACGTTATCTACAACCTAGACACCTCAGCCTCTCGTGAATCAGGCTGAGGGCCTAGCCCAGGCTAGGCATAAAGTCAGGCCTTACTTAATGAATGCCTGTGGGCTGAATAATGATCATTTCCTGAAAGCAATGCCTCATGCCTCTTCCAGGGCCTCTGTGCTGGGAATACACACTGCTGACATCACTGACCAGCCTACCCCTCCTCAGCTTCTCCAGCCTCTTAAAAGCTGCCAGGGAGGGGCTAAAGGAAAGGTCACAGAGCAAATGCTGGCAAGGTATCCCACATCTGGACCACGGAGGCAGCCTGTCCCAGCCCCTCCCAGGGCTGGCATGGCAATCCCTCCTGGGGGCCAGTAGGCCTCCAGCCCTGGGGTCCCCCCTCACCCTGCCATACTGGGAAGGGAGTGAAGGAGAGAAGCAGGGGTCCACCCTGTGCCTTCTGGCTACAGACTCGTGCTGTTCCCAGTCTTCATGGGTGGAGGAATCTGGAGCAGGGAATTTGGCCTGGTTTTTCCTGTGAACTGGGGCTGGGCCCAGTTTCTGTTCCTTATATCTCCAACATTCTCTCTTCCTGACCTTCAAAAGTATGAACAATAACATCAATAATAAGGATGAGTATTCAGTGTGTACTCTCCTACCAGGCATGGAGATAACTATACTCTCATTATCTGCTCTCACTTCAGAGCAACATCAAGAGATTGGAACTGTAATTGTTCTATCTTTCTAGACAGAAAAAAGGAAACTGAGGCATAGAGAAGGGGCCCAAGGACACATTTCAGTTGCTTGCAAAAGTCTCTCAGTCCCTCTGTCTTAGTCTCAGTCTCTCTGTCTCTGTCTGGCACAGGGGTTTGAATTCAGAAAAGGTTCTGAATACCCTGACTTGACTTTTTCACTCAAGGACGGTGCTCTACCACTTATTTGAGCCATATCTCTCCACTTCTGGATTCTTGCTAGTTACCTGTTGATAAGGAGTCTCACAGACTTTTCTGCCAGGACTGGGTTTGTACCCTGATTCTCAGATCTCAGCCTCCTGAATAGCTAGGATTACAGGCATGAGCCCTCAAGCTCCAGATCTCTCTTGGAAGAGGAAGAGCCTCTTGCCAGACTTTGCAAATGAGCACCATGGGTGTCTGAGGTGAGATTTAACATCTGTGAGGTGTTTTAAGATCCACAGAGTGTTTCACCCCAAAATGAGAAAACAAAAAAGAAATTCAAAAAAGAAAAAGCCTGGAAAGATTGCACAAGGCTTCACAGCCAGACAGCTGGGACTCAAACCCAGGTTTTCCATCTCATCACACAACCTCGAGCTGGCCTAAGTCCCAAGACAGCCCAGAGGCCTGGAAGAGTCACACCACCTTTGGTTGTGGACCCCTGGGGGCCTACGCAGCCCCAGGCTGTGGGATGGGTGGGCTGACCCCGCTCAGTGGCAGCCCCAGCCCTGCCCGGTGACTCACTGCCTGGACCCGGGGGAAGCACAGCCTCGCTGGCGGCCTAGCCCCGCCTCCAGCTCTCCGCCTCCACATTTGCTAACCGAAACCCGGCTACTGCTATTTTTAACCCTCCAGCTCCCCTCTGGCCTGGGGCTCCCCCTTCACCCCTACCCCACCCCATGCCCTAACCTGGTGCCACTAATCAGTCATTCTGAGAGCAGTCTACAACCTGAACGGCAGGGAGGGCACAGCGGATGCCCCAGACATGCAAGTTTGTGGGGGTAACACAAAACAAGACGGTTACAAACCAATCTCCGAATTCCCCCACCTCAGTTTCTTTCCAAACCTGTACCTGCCGTCCCACCTGCCCTGCTCAGCCACCCTGCAGTGGGCGGAGAGGGTGCTGGAGAGAGCAGGCGGACCAGGATTCCAGGATTCCCCGGGCTGGAGAAATACTGCTGGAGTGGAGCCACAGGTGCTCAGCAGGGAGCTAAGCTGAATGCAACCCCAGCTTCTGGGGCTGGTCCTAGAGTTCCTTCCTTTCTTTCTTTCTTTCCCTTCCCGTCCCCCACCTCTTTTTTGGTGCAGGTCCTGGAACTTGAACTCAGAGCCGGGGCACTGTCCCCTGGCCTTTGAACTTAAGGCTGATGCTCTACCACTTAACCACAGCTCTACTTCTGGGTTTTTGCCGGTTACTTGGAGATTAGAGTCACGCAGAGGGGCTGGGGATATGGCCTAGTGGCAAGAGTGCTTGCCTTGTATACATGAGGCCCTGGGTTCGATTCCCCAGCACCACATATACAGAAAATGGCCAGAAGTGGCGCTGTGTCTCAAGTGGCAGAGTGCTAGCCTTGAGCAAAAAGAAGCCAGGGACAGTGCTCAGGCCCTGAGTCCAAGGCCCAGGACTGGCAAAAAAAAAAAAAAAGAGTCACGCAGACTTCCCTGCCTTGGCTGCCTTCTGTGTGTGATCCTCAGATCCCATCCTCCTGAGGAGCTAGGATTTATAGGGGTGAGCCACCAGGCGCCCTGGCACAGGCCTAATGCTTCTATCATCTTTCCCCACCCCTTCAGGCAACTTGAGGAGACAACTGCAGGTAGGAGAGACAGTGGGTGCCACCTCCTCTTCTGGAAAAGGCAAGCTAGCCCAGGGTCCAGAGGGTACCGGGCCCAGGGGAACCCCTGGCAGGGGGAGGGAGTGCAGGGAGGGGAGCTCTCCTCTTTATTTCCTTGGAGGATCCTCGAATCTTCTAGTCTCTAAGGGAAGGTACACACATCTTCCACTGCTGGACCCAGAGAAATCCAGGGGAGGGTGAGGTGAGAATCTGAAGGGCAGGAATGTGAAACCCAAGCAGTGGATATGCAAGGGAACCCCTTGTCAGGGCTGCAGGTGGACCCAAGGGGCTTTTCTTTCCAATCATTGTAGAGCAGGTGACTTAAACCAGTCCCTCTGCCCTCTGATCTCAAAGATTTATCCAATTTGGGCAACAGGGCCAAGAGCTAGGAGAGGCTCTACAGAGCCCAGTAAAAGAGCCAGCTGAACTCAGTCTCCTCCATGAGCTTTCCTATCCTGGGCCCTGCTAGCTTTGGTTCCCCACTTGAGCTCTTTCTCTCTGGGCCGCACCCTAGCTCTTAGACACAGATCCTCTTTAAGGCTTTGACCCCTCTTCTTCCTGGTGATCCCCTGAGCCAGGTAAATAAACCCCAATGGCCAGGGAGCCAGCCAGGCTAGACCCTAAAGCGGGGGGTTTTGCACAAGAGCTGCCCTGGCCAGAAGATGGGAGGGAATGAGGTAAGAGGAATGTAAAAGCAAGCTGGTCAGGAATGGGGTGGAGCTTGGGACTCCAGGAGAGAGGCTGTTTTCTTTCCAAAATTCAGTATGAACACAGGGCACCTAAGCAATGCACTAGCCTCCATTCTGGCTCTGTCCGGCTTTCCCTGCTTCTCTCCTCCCTCTCCCAGGCAGTTTGAGGATAGGAGATTGTACCTGGCAACCCAGATCTAATCCTCAGCCAATGCTCTCAACCCAAATCTCTCACCTGGATCCAGGCAGCTCCCATGCCTGGCTCAGGCGGCGCTCTGGGCTTCCTTCCCGTCTGGGGAGGTGAGAGAAGGTGCCAATGTCACCTTCTCACCCAGGTCTCCCATGCCACCCGGCCTAAGGAAGTCTCACCTTGTTGTGTTTTCTTTTATTGCTGTGTGGGGTTCATTTCCTTTGTAGGGCTTATCACAATGTGTAACCAGTCAACACAGAGTCATTCCTTTACTTGCTTACTTGTTCCTATTTGTTTCCTCCACAAGAGTGGAAGTTCCCTGAGGTCAGAGGTGCCTTCATGTTCACCTTGCATCTTTGCCCAGTCCCTGACACATAGCAAGGCCCAGCAAGCATCTAATGAATGGGTGATCTGCTGAATGGACGGCTCAGGAAATGAAGTTCCCTACCTGTCAACATGGACCTTTGAGGACTGGTGTGCAACCATCTCAAAATTTCCTCCCAAGAGGAGGAAGAAGGACAGACGTACTAAGAACAAGGTGCCTAGCTTCAGTGGCTCATGTCTGTAATCCCAGCTACTCAGGAGGCTGAGATCTGAAGATTAAGCCAGCCTGGACAGAAAAGTCCAAGAGACTCATACCTTCAACTAACTACCAAAATGACATGAGTGAAGATTTGGCTCAAGTTTGCAGAGTGCCAGCCTTAAGGGAAAAAGCTAAGAAAGAAAGCCCAGGCACTGAGTTCAAGCTTCAGTACTGGCACCAAAAATGAAATAATAAAATACAATTAATAAGGCCAAGAAAATGGGGACCTCAGAGGAAAAGTCAGGTCCCTGTCAGAGACGGTCTCTGACATCTATACCAGTCTCGTCTGGTTCTCTTCATCACCTGAGTATGGATGTGTGACACGGGCACCCACAGGATACTCCAGTGAGCTTGAAATCCAGAACAGATTTTAGAGGACTTTGTGTCTTGGTTCTTCCACTTGCCAGTTCTAGGGCTTGAACTCAGGGCCTGGGCTCTGTCTCTGAGTTCCTTTGGCTCAAGGCTAGCTCTCTACCACTTGAGCCACAGTGTCACTCCTGACTTTTTCTAAATAGTTTATTGGAAATAAAAAGTCTTACAACTTTCCTGCCCTGACTGGTTTTGAACTGAAATCCTCAGATCTCAGACTCCTGAGCAGTAGGATTAGAGGTGTGAGCTGCCAGCCATCATAATCTGAACTGCATGTTACAATCTAGAGTCCTGCCAAGTACCTATAGCTCACACCTGAAATTCTAGCTACTCAGGAGGCTGAGATCCAAGGGTCAGGGTTTGAGAACAACCTAGGAAGACAAATCTAAGGTACTCTCATTTCCAATTAACCAGCAAAATGCTGGAAGTAGAGGTGTGACTCAAGTGGCAGAGCACCAACCTTGAGCGAAAAAGCTAAGCAAGACTACGAAGGCCTAAGTTCAAGTCTCAGTAACACACACACACACACACACACACACACACACACACACAAATTCAGAGTCCTGGAGCCCCATACCACAGCTTCTGACAGGTAATCTAGAATAGGGCCTAGTGATGTTTAAATATATTCCCCATTGACACTGAATCAAATGATCGAAGCAATGACATTTAAGAACCATGGATGACATAATGCTTTTCAAGCCATTGCTTAGCCAGGCACAAGTGGCTCACACCTGAAATCCTCCGAGAGTCAGGGTTCAAACCCAGTCTGAGCAGAAAAGTTTATGAGACACTCTCTCTAATTAGCCACCAAAATCCTGAAAGTAGAGCTGTGACTCAACTGCTGGAGTGCCAGCCTTGAGCAAAAAAGCTCAGGGACAGCAGAGGTCCTGAGTTCAAACCCCAGTACTCTCTCTCCCTCCCCAACCCCCCCCTCTCTCTCTCACACACACACACACACACACACACACACACACACACAATGTTATTGGGAAAGATGGAGGAGAAGGATAGAACAGGTGACATTGATCAAATACATTGTACTTATAAATGTTATATTGAAGTGAAACCCCTTTGCACAACTACTTAAATTTGTTTAAAAAGCCATTGCTGAGTAGGTACACAACCCTTCAAAACATGTCCATAAACTCAATACTCCACACAGAGCCCTCAACCGCAGCTGACACACATCTGTATTATGTGTGGGCATGCCCAGAGAACAGCCAACATGGAGCTACCACATGGAGGACAGATTGCTACAGAACCACCACCAAGATATAACGCAGCCTAATGCAAGCACACAGACCCCCCCCCCCCAGCACACCCAGTGCCCACGCACACCCCACACGGAGACCACAGCAACAGACATTATCCTGAATTTACTTTGTCTCTGGGAAATGACCTGAAGAACACATTTCTTCCACTTCTGCCATCCTTACCTCTCTTCCTCTTGCCCCAGGCAACATGGTACCCACGCTCCAGGCTGGCAGGGCACAGAGGAAAAATGGAATGAGGGGGAGCCAGAGGCTGAGGCCAGCAACTGAAACTCCAGCACCCTCTCTCCTTCCTGCCTACAAGACCCCAGAGGGATAGCCTGCAGGTTAGTACCCATTCAGGCCACTCACCTAGTTTCCCAGGCCCTGGTCCTGGAGAGCCCAAAGGGCTAGGGGGGGTTGCTAGATCTAGGGATTCCTCTGAGGAAAGGGCTGTCTAGGGGGGGAGGGCCTTCCTGCTGCCCTAAGACCTAGGACCCCCCAGGGATGGTTACCACAGAAACAGGGGAAAATATTATAAGGAAACACAATACCCGGCAGGATCACCTGCTGACCGAGTTTCCTGTGGTGTTGCCCACCCCCACCTCGCAGCTCTCACAGCCTCCTTCTCCAGCCTCCGCCAGGGACTCCTGGCCAGCGCCTTCCTTCCTGCCTCCTTAGGGTTGGGGAAGCAAGCAGCCTCAAGGAGAAACTCTCTCTGGTGGTTACAAATAACATCAGGGATTGCCCAGAGCTGCCCCCACCTCCAATCCCTACCAAGTCCCCTACCACAGGAAATCAAAGCTTCCTGCCCCAGAGGAAGTGCCCCATCTAGTGAACAAATCCAAAATACACAAACTCACAATCCCAGGAGCCTGAGACTCCAAGGGGACAGGCCCTACCCCAGCCCCAGGCCTTACTCTAGGCCTGCCCCAAGCAACTCAAATATAGTCCACTTTGGGCCCCAGCCCACATCTGACTAACAGATGGGGCAGGGCCAGGGCCAGGAGAATGGGCACTGGCAGAGGGAGAAGGCCTTTTGCATCCGTTGGTTGGCTGAGTGACCCTGAGCCTTGCATAAGCTCATCTTCTCTCAGGACACTGCCAGTTTCAAAGCTACCAGCCCTCAAGGAAAGGCCAGGAGAAAGAGGACAAGGAGAAGATGGGGCTATGAAGGCATTTATCTTGCAGGTCCTGGGGAGAGCATACTGACAGCAGTAAAAAGGATCCTCAATCCCAATCCCATCCCACAGAGCTTCTTACTTGCCCAAGGACTTTTATATTAGAATCCAGAAAGTTCTAAGTCCCTGGCCCAAAAGCCAGCAAGCACTAAAGCTGAGATTCATTATCTCTAACGCAAATTGGGGTGGGGGGGGACATCATAGCCCCAACATTGGACTCATTTCTTTGTGACCAGTTCCTCCTCCTCTGTGCTCTGAGAAGTAAACTAGGAATTTTCTCCCCATTTTAGAGATGAAGAAATAGAATCATAAAGTGGAGTCAACCAGCTAGAAATGCAGCCTTCCCTGCCTCAGGATCCCAACACAAGCTCCTGGTCACCATGGAAATGGTTATCCACTAGATTGGGCTAAGGGAGAAGAGGACTCACCAGGCCACTGACATGTCGCTTCCCACCCAGCCCCTCCGAGTGTAACACCAAGAGGCAGCTCTGAGCTAGACTGCACCCCTGGCTTGGCTAGGCAGAGAGGACATCAAGGGACTAAAAAGTCAGCTGACAAGTCTCAATGGGTCCAGTCCTGGTTTACTTGGTGGACACAATGAAACTGTTGTATGCCTCAGTTTACCATCAGCAGTGACAGCAGAGAAGAAAATAACCTAATATTCAATGATGGAGGGGTGTCAAGGAAACAGTGCAGGGAGGGAAGAGAAGGTGCTGAGCAATTAGGAGTGAAGGCACAGTTTGCAGAAATGGAAGAAGTTGGGTGCCAATGGCTCATACCTCTAATCCTAGCTACTCAGGAGGCTGAGGTCTGGTTTGAAGGCAGCTTAGGAAGGACAGTCTGTGAAACTTATCTCCAATTAATCAGCAAAAGGCTGTAAGTGGGTCTGTGGCGCAAGTGGTAGTATGCCAGCCTTGAGCAAAAAAAAAAGCTAGGGACAGCTTCCAGGCCCTGAGTTCAAGCCCCAGTAACCCCCACCCCCCAATGGAGAAGGACCTGGGAAGTAGAAGTAGAAAGAGGATTGGCATGAGAAGGGAGTATATCTGGCACCCTAGCAGCCCCTTCCCTGGGGAGAACTGGGCCACCCAAGTGCCCCATTAGAGGGTGGGAACTTGAGGCATACATAGTCTTTGAGCCCAATGTGGGGGGGAGGGGCGCGACCTTGAGGAAGGTCCCCACAGGTCCAGGTGCAAGTCTAAGAAAGGGACTGATGGCTGAGTCCAGATGTTGAGCTCCCAAAGGGGGGCGCAGGCTGAGGATCAGTGCTCCATTCTTACTCTAGAAACTGGCAGGCAGAGCTGGGCCTCCAGCAGATGTTTAAGTCGTGGTGTAGGGAGGGCTGGTTAACAGCAAGACCGCCTGTGTCCAGATGCAGGAGGCTTTTGCTCATGCCACCAGCAAGGACAAGGAATGAGGAGTGGCAACGGCTGGCTGAGGTCAAACCCAAACAGGCAGGCAGAGGGAGAGGGAAACTGGGTGACTCTCGGGCCCTAGAGAGCTTGATCCAAACCTACAGGCCCTGGAAATGGGTCCTGGAAACCCAGTTTCGCTGCCAAATGCACCCCAGCACCAAGACCTGGGCCAGGGGTAAAAGGGGGCATCCAGTTCCTCACCCCTCCGCACACAGCCTGCGGGCCGTACCCCCACGGGCACTGCGGTCCCCATCTCACTTGGGCACAGGTGTCTGTTTACCCTGAAGGGTGGAATGAGGGTAAGGGGGTGGGGGCGATGCTAGGCGCTGTATCCCAGCCCAGGACCCCTCCAGGAAACCGCGTTATCCCAATCTTCAGAACCTGAGCGGAGCCCAGCTGGGCTTTACAGGATGGGGCGCCGATGTCCAGCCCGGCCCCAACTCAGTGGGTTCTGCCCTTTGCCCTGGCGCTTCCAAAACCTTCCGCTCCGGAGCACCGCCCCCTCCCCGGGCCACGGCTGCCGTCCCGGCCTCCCGGGTCCCCCCTACTTGTCTTCGCGGGGAGCCGTGGGGGTGGGGTGGGGGCCGTGATGAAACGCCCGACCCCAAACACCAGCGGCCCGGGGCCTCCAACCGCCTCTCTCCGGGGCCTGTCGCTGCCCCAGGGCAGGCGGATGTGGGCTACCCGCGAAAGGCCCGAGTCCTCCGGCCCCGGAACCAGCCCGAGCTGGGAGCCAGCTAGAACCCCGCAGCGCCGGGCGGAGCGAGCACGATCGCGGGGTGCACAGAGGATCGGGAGCCCCCGCTGGGCTGGCGGGAGCCCCAAGCCCGAGCTGGAACCTGGGCGGGCGGCGCTGGGCGCTGCGCGCAAGGCGGAGAGGCGGGGTGGGGGGGCGGGGGGGGGCGCCCAGTACTCACCAGCGCCGGGGTTGTGCATCCAGGGGGCCAGGGCCCTCAAATCGGAGGGCTCATGGCAGGATATGGGGGCTGGGGGCGCCGGCCTCACACCCCCCCCCCCACTGGTCGCCGGAGGCTGCAGAGCAAGACTGAGACGGCGAGAGGAAGGGAGGGGGCCGGGAGGGGGAGGGCCCTGGCAGCCCGGCCGGCCGGGTAGGATGACAATGGAAGGAAATGCTTTATCTGAGTCGGAGAGCGGGCCAAGGGGGAGGGGAGGGAGGGGCAGGCCCTCGCGGCCCGGGGACACGGCACCCCAGCCTTGCCGACGCTGCTGCGCACGGCCACCCCGGCTTGCACACCCCATGAGCCGGCAGGGGAGGCAGCGCCGAACCCGGAACGCGCGGGACCCCGAAGTCCGGGCCACCGCGCGCGCCTGGCGGCTGCTCCGACCAGTGCACAATTCCCGGAAACCCGGGTACCTGAGCGCACGCACCCTGCCTCACACCACGTCTGCGAGCGTGCATCCATGTTTACCCGGAGCTAGGATCGTGGACACAGTCACTTTGCAAAGGGATCTCCTCCCCCCTCCAGCCCCCCAGCTACTCCCGTGCCCATACCTACATCCACAGAAGGGACACACTTCGTGGAGTCCCATGCGAGGAATCCCCGATGGACACCCCCAATACACACACACACACACACACACACACACGCCTCAGGAAAGTTCCAGGATCTGATTTGAATCACTGCCCAGCCCTCCCCCACTGGCACATACTCCCCCTCCCCCCCTGAGTGCTTGCTGAGGGGACCAGGAGGGTGCAGCCTGTTCCTATTAAAAGAATAAAGGGGGTGGGGGGGGAGCAGTGCGGATTTTGAAAGTTTTCTTTTTTAAAAAAATACATTTCTCAGGGGATTTCCTTCCCTCCTCTCTTCTTCCTCTCTTCCATTCCTCATCTCTCTCTCACACACATACACACACAAACACACAGACACACACACACACACACACACCCTTCTCCCCCCTCCCCAGTCCCTATGAGTCAAACTTCAGCAATGTCAGTGTCCCCCAGTGCATTACAGCGGATCACAGAAATGTTCCAGTCTGTGAGTCGGAATGCAGCCGCCTCCAGCCCTCCCTCAGCTAATAAACTCAGCTCAGGGCCAGTTTTACACAGCAGTGCCCCCTCCCCTGCCTTTCTCTCCACTCCCCTTGAGGCTGGAGAGAGGTCAGCTTCAGGGATCAGGGGCTGAGGACCTCCCCATTGTGCTTCCTGGCTGACTCTGTCAGCCCTGTCCCCTCCAGCTATCTGCTGGGTCAGAAAACTCCTGAGAAGGGAAGAAGTGCATGACCCAGGAATACTGGACTCTTCTGTAGCATGAGGTGCCACTGCAAAAGCAGGAAGCGGCTTCCTTCCAACCCCATCCTATCCCCCTCAATTCTAGGAACCAGACACAGAAGCAGAGTCCTGTCAGGCTGGGCACAGGAGTCCACAGTGGCTTACAAGGGCTTGGTCATGCTGAAGATAAACGTGTGTGTGTGTGTGTGTGTGTGTATGTGTTTGTGTGTCTCACACAGGCAGGTACTGAGGTTTGAACTCAGGGCCTGAGCTCAGGCCCTGAGTTAGCTTCTTTCACAAAAGGCTAACACTCTACCATTGAGCCACAGCTTCACTTCCAACTTTTGGGTGGTTAATTGGAAATAAAAGTCTTTTCTGCCTGTTGTTGACTTTAAACTTCAGTCCTCAGATCTCAGCCTCCTGAGTAGCTAGGATGACAGATATGAGCCACCAGTATCCAGCTTAAAGATCAACTTGTAAGCACAGACTTTTTATTCCCTCACAGTACCAGTTTCACTACTTACAACTTGTGATGATAAAAAGCTGACCTCCCATTGCCCTGGCCTAGGCAGAAGACTGGAAGCCCTCTGTACTTGCAAATCTATACTCACAAACTTTTCTCACACTGGGCACCTGTTGCTCATGCCTACAACTCTAGCTACTCAGGAGGCTGTGATCTAAGAATCACAATGCAAAGCCATCAGGGCAGAAAAGTAAGACTTTTATCTCCAAGTAGCCACCAAAATAGCTAAAGTGGAGCTGTGCCTCAAGTGGTAGAATACTAGCCCTGAGGAAAAAAGCTCAGGGATAGCACTCGGGCTCTGAGTTCAAGTCCCAAGACCAGCACACATAAACAAGTTAAATACATGAATAAATAAACTTTTCTCACATCCAAGCCATCAGATGATATAGGAGCACTTCACACACACACACACACACACACACACACACACACACACTTGCCCTGTAGCTTTGGTACTTACTGCCAGGATATTAGCTGCTACTGCTATTGTTACTACTATTATTAAAGCGGAACCAGGCTTTTAAGTTGCTCATCATGTTCTGGTATTTTCTTACTCTCTTGCCTCTCATATTCCCTCCTAAATGATTGCCCTCCTCAGCCCCTTCCTTGCTCCCTCCAGATTAGCATCCTGAGGCTTTTTCTGATTCTCTCCATCTCTTGAAGCTCAGTTGTTTTTTATTTTGGGGAGTTGGTTTTGGTTGAGGGACTTGAACTTAGTGCCTGGGTACTGTCTCTGACCTCTTTTGCTCAAGATTAGTGCTCTACCACTTTGAGCCACAATACCTCTTCTAGTTTTCTGGTGGTTAATTAGGGATAAGAGTCTCACAGACTTTCCTGCCTAAGTTGGCTTGAAACCAGGATCTGCAGATCTCAGCCTCTTGAGTAGCTAGGATTACAGGACCATGGGAACCCAGCTGATTCTCTCCATCTCTTTTTTGTTTTGTTTTGTTTGCCAGTCCTGGGCCTTGAACTCATTCATGGCCTGAGCACTGTCCCTGGCTTCTTTTTGCTCAAGGTTAGCACTCTGCCACTTGAGCCACAGCGCCACTTCTGGCCGTTTTCTATATATGTGGTGCTGGGGAATCAAACTTAGGGCTTCATGTATGGGAGGCAAGCACTCTTGCCACTAGGCCATATTCCCATCTCTTAAAGGAGTATTACCCAGCACATGCTCTATATAGCCACTAATCACTCACATAGTCTACTTGTTTCACACTCCTTCCCCCTCCCCTTGTGTGCTGGGACTTGAACTCAGGGCCCCTAGCTTACTAGGCTTTTCTACTTAAGGCTGGCACTCTATCACTTGAGCCACCCCTCCACTTCCAGCTTTTAATTTGTTTTGTGGAGAGAAGAATTTCACAGACTTTCTTGCTGGGGCTGGATTCAAACCTCAATCATCAGATCTCAGCCTCCTAAGTAGCTAGGATTACAGGTATGAGCCACCAGTACTCAACTTCCTTCTTCTGGGATTAGAGCACACAGGAGTGGGTGCCAGCCTGAAAGATCCAACAACTGCCTAAGTCATGACCTACATTTCTCAGTTCTTTCAACAAAATTCAGACTCATTGTAGATAGGATATTTGTTGAATTAGGACAGATGGTCATGGATTTCAAGGACTATTCTCCAGTTGGACAACCCCAATAAACTCTTATGTCTCATGGACTCTGCAGGATGCCTGCTCCTCCAATTCAGGTAGGATATACACGACCTTCTCATCAGACCATCTCCCTCCCAGATCCCTCCCTAACACCTATAGCCTTCAGAAAAGCCACCTGTTACTGCAGACAGCCAACCTCTCTCTTGTTGTTACTCATTTCATTTCATCCTTGGTTTTTTGTTCATGTGTGTGTTGTGTTGTGTGTGTGCCAACCCAAGGGCTTGAACTCAGGGCCTGGGCACTGACTCTTAGCCTTTTCACTCAAGACTGGTGCTCTACCACTTGAGCTACATCTCTACTTCCAGTTTTTTTGCTGGTTAATTGGAGATAAGAGCCTCACAGACTTTTCTCTACCCAAGCTGGCTTTAAACCACAATCCTCAGATCTCAGCCTCCTGAGCAGCTAGGATTATAGGTGTGAACCTCAAGCACCCAGCTTATGAATCTATTTTTAACCTGACCACTGACTTTTTTTTTCTTCTGTCAGTTATGGGGCTTGAACTCAGGGCTTGGCCACTGTCCTTGAGCTCTTTTACTCAAGTCTAGCACCACTTCTGGTTTCTGGAGGTTAATTGGAGAAATGAGCCTCACAAACTTTCCTGTCCAAGTTAGCTTCAAACAGGGATCCTTACAACTTAGTCTCCTGAGTAGCTAGGGTCACAGGTGTGCGCCACAAGCACCCAGCTTCTGATCACTGACTTCTGAGTGATCAGAACAAAGAGATGTCTGGCTACTTACCTGTGACCATAGTGTCTAACTTGTGGTTTTCTGCATACACCAGGACTCACTGTCCTCCAACTGTAGTCAGAGAAGAAGGCAGAAAATGCACACATGACCTGCATCTGGGATGCTGGACTGGCTCCCTCCTTCCCCTGCCAGATTTACTCACCCTTCTCCTAACCCCCACCTCAAGATGGAGTCCTAAGCCAGGTTCTAAGTCACATGCTCCCTGCTAGGATATGTTAGCCTCCAGGAGCCCCTAGAGACATGAGACAGAAAAATGCAAGGGCTCTCTCTCTCTCTCTCTCTTCTCTCTTCTACCTTGGTTACCATGGGAAGATGTTGTAAAGGCTCCAGGCTTCCCTGGGGTCTCTGGTCAGTACAAAGTCTGTGGAAACCCACCTCTGCTTCCCTTTGGGGTTCTGAGCCTGCTTGGCCTTCCCTTTCTTCTGCTTCCCTTCTTTCCTTAGTGAGCTGCCTTTCCCCCAGATGTTTACCAGGTAGCAGCCCTGATGCTACCCCCTGGGCAAACATTAGATCATTTATTCGTAACAATAATCCTTGTTATGCTCATGAATAAAGTATGGCCCATAAAGATGAAGAAACTTGACTAAAGTTGCACAACAAGTAAGTTACAGGGCCATTCATCCATTCAACAAATATTACTGGGAGCTTACTTTTGGGCTAGGATTCAACGTTCCAGAAAGTCATCAAGTCTAAACCTTGAGGCTCTGAAGCCACTCCTGTCTCAACTTTCTAGAGGTGGTGGCCACAGCCACAAGCCCTCCCCCAGCCACATGCACTCCTCACAAAGCCAACCAGACGTGCTCTTTCCCCAAGGCCTTGGCAGGATCTCCGAGGACAACCATTGCGTGGGATTGGGTTGGGCCTTGCGCTCCAGTTTCTGGGCCTGGGATCCAATGCAATGCATGGCGTTTGGGGCTTGCTGATTAATAAGAGAGATTAGATCTACTACTACAAATAAAGGGTTCAGACTACAGGGAGGGAGGGAGGAAGGGAAGGAGGGAGGGAGGGAGGGAGGGAGGGAAAGTAATTTAGGATTTATTGAGCGTCTCTTATGTCTCATGTGCTTTTCAAGGTCTTTTCACTTACATCTCATTATTATTCTCAATTGTTTCACTGAGCAAACTAAAGTTCCGAAAGACAAAATGATTCGCCCAAGGCCACAGAGCCAATAAATTATTTGATTGCCAGTGTGTCTGATTCAGAGCCTGTGTAATTTCTCCTAGCAGGTCAAAACAATGGACAAGCTATGCCAGGCAGGTTCCTTGAGGACCCAGTGGGTCTCTGTGTGTCATCCTAGGCGCCAAGTTTCCCATCTCACTGACCCAAGCCAGGGGGCGGACCACACCTGCTTCCCTATCTTTCTCTATTGCATTGCTCAAGTGAGATCAGCAAGCTTTGGGAATCGCTTTGGAGTGCAGGCAAGCGGACCCCTTCATCTAGGATTTCAGGGTATAAGACAGAAGTGATACATGCTTCTAGGACATAATTGAATAGATAAATCAGCATAGTAGATAAATCAATGCTGGTGGGTCACATCTGTAATCCTAGCTACTTAAGAGGTTGAGATCTGAGGATTATGGTTCAAAGCTAGTTATCTCCAATTAACCAGCAAAAAGCTGAAAGTGGAGCTATGGCTCAATTGGTAGAGCTAGTACTAGTCTTGAGCAAGAAACAACGGGATAGCATCCAGGCTCTTAGTTCAAGTCCAGTACTGGCACAAAAATAAATGAGTAGATGATATAGATATATAGATGATGGATGATAAATAGATGATAGTTGACAGATAATATATAAGAATAGATAAATAGAAGATATACAGATAATTGACAGAGATAGATCAACAGAAGATAGATAATAGATGAATAGATGATAGAGGTAGGTAAACAGCTGGCAGGAATAGGTAAATAGGTGATTGATGACAGAGATAGATGGTAGATGACAGATAAGAGGTAGATAGATGATAGATAGTGACTTAGCTGAATGACAGATAGTAGAGAAGTAGGTAGTCGGACTGACAGACAGATAAGATGGTCTAGCTATGGCTAGCAATCCAGATGACTTAGGCTGGGGGTGGGGAGAGATCACCAGGGGGCAGGTGGAGAGCTCAGCAATCTCCTTCCCTCCCCCCACTCCATTCCCCTCACCTCCCTTCAGTGTCAACAAAGGTGATGTGGTTTCCCCTGTGGTTGGTTGCCCTAAACACCTGCAGTTCTGAGTGTGATACATGCGTCTATATGTCTGCAACCTGTGGGGTGTGGGATACAGGAGGAAAGTCTGAGACCAAATGCAGAGGGGCAGGACGCCAGAGACAGGATCTCCTCACCCCTCAAAAGAAAGAAGGTGTAATGAATGCACAAGAGAGAAGTCACTCCTTTAATGACCTCAGCTCTCCAACCAGGAACATTAGGACAAAGCTGGAAGAGAGGCATTGTGGGTATCAAGATGTTAGCTGGGAGCTAGGGAACTTGAGTTCTAGACCCCAGTTCTGCCATGAACTTCCTGGGTGATACTTTTCTAAGTCTCAGTTTCCTGTTCTGTACAATAGCAAGATCTTAGCTACCAACCTCATAGAGCTTGTATGAAATCATACAAAAAAAAAAAGAAAGAGAGGCAAAAATATGCTCCATTGTCCCTTTTGTTGTTGTGTTTTAGTTTTTTGCTGTCTCCCTGCTGACTTAAATGGTATTACTGTGAATTTGTCCCAATAACATGTGAAGTATTATAATTGCTTTTTCTAGCTTTTGGATAAATATACACACAAACACATATACACATATGTGCACACAAGCTTGCATGTGCACACACACAATATGGAGATAAAGAACACTAAAATAAGAACAAGCTGGGAGCTCGTGGCTCATGCCTGTAATCCTAGCTACTCAAGAGGCTGAGATCTGAGGATTACTCTGGCAGCCAGACCAGGCAGGGAAGTCTGTGAGAGTCTTATTTCCAGTTAACCAGCAAAAAGCCAGTAGAGCTGTGGCTCAAGTGGTAGAGTGCCAACCTTGAAAGAAAAAGCCAAGTGAGAGTATGAGGCCCTGAGTTCAGATCCTGGTGCAGGCACAAAAATAAATAAGTAAACAAGCAAGCAAATATGCAGCCCCTGCCCTCACAATGATCACAATGTGTTAAGGAAATCAAATAGTGAAAGCCTCTTGCAAAGCCAACCACGAAAACGATTTTTTTTTTCTCAAGTCTGTGTGATCTTGGACACCTTCTCTCAAACTGGATCTCATCATCTGTCCCATGAGGGAGCTGATTTAGATCACCTCTGCCTCTTTCTTTTGTTACTCCAAATATAACAGACTACACAGTAAAGAAGAAGCATCATGCCCAGTGCCCACGGCTCAGTCCTATAATCCTAGCTGCTCAGGAGGCTACGATCTGAGGATCACAGTTCAAAGCCAGCTTGAGCAGGAAAATCCGTGAGACTCTTATCTCCAATTAATCACTAAAAATTAGCTGAAAGTGGAGCTGTGGCTCAAGTGCTAGAGCACTAGCCTTGACCAAATAAGCTCATGGACAGTGCCCATGTCCTGAGCAGCCCCAGGACCAACCAGAGAGGTGGGGGGAGAGGCAGAGAGAGAGACAGACAGAGACACAGAGACACAGAGAGAAAGAGAGACAGCGACAGAGAGAGATCAGGCAGGCTAGCACACTGCTTGGAAGCAGTAGGAGTGTGTTGAGTGTCTGCCTGGAGTTTGAAGGCGCCCAGAAGAGGGGAGGGGGGGTGGCATTCCAGGTAAAGAGAATGGCATGTGCAAAGGCAAGGCTAAGGCGGCAAACAGATTAAACAGCCAAACTCAAGAATGAAGTTGGCCAAGATGGGAGGGAGGTGGAGAGGGGGAGAAGTCAGGAAGAAAAGGGTAGAAGGGGCAGTCCCCAGGGCTGAGCAGCTAAGCTGGGAAAGTGGAGGAGGAAGGCTGGGTGGGGAGAGACTCCCAGCCCCACAAGTTGATGCCAAAGCCCATCCAGTCAAACTCCACCCAAGAGAGAAAGGGAGTCATCGGTGCCAAGAGGCCCCACCCACCAGGGCTGGCCCCGCCTACCCCTCCCTCCTCTCCCAGGCCCACTCCCAGCCCTGAGGTAAGCCAGGACCTCTTGGACCAGGGCCTTATTCATGACGGAACACGCAGACAGAGGCACTACCTCATCCTTTCATAACAGCAAATCAGCAGCAAAATAATAATAATAATAATAATGGTGGCTGGACACCAGTGACTCAAGCCTGTAATCCCATCTACTCAGGAGACTGAGATCTGAGGATCACAGTTCAAAGCCAGCCAGGACAGGAGAGTTGAGGGACTCCTGTCTCCAATAAACTACTCAGAAAAAGCCAGAAGTGGTGGCTCAAGTGGTAGAGCACTAGCCTTGAGCACAAAGAGGCTCAGGGACAGTGCCTAGGCCCTGAGTTCAAGCATCCCTAAGACCAGCAAAAAAAAAAAAAAAAACGGCTGAGATCTGTGAATTGCAGTTCGAAGCCAACCAGGGCAGGAAAGTCTATGAGACTCTTATCTCCAATTAACCACCACCACCACCAAAAAACCCCAAACAAACCCAGAAGTGGAGCTGTGGCTCAAATGATAGAGTGCCAGTCTTGAGTAAAAAATCTAATGGACAGGCCCTATGGCCTGAGAGTTCAAACCCCAGGATTCGCAAAAAAATAATGATGATGATGATGATGATGATGATGATGATGATGATGATGATAAGATCAACTACCCACCACCTGCCCTCTGATAAAACTCCAGAGCAGCCAACCTCACGATATGACCTTGCTGTTGAGTAGAGAGCTACAAATGATCTACAAGGTTAGCTGGTCTACAAGATCCCCCAAACCTGATGTGACATCTAAACTCCATAAGTAATGGCGCTGGTAGCTCCCGCCCTGTAATCTAACTATTCCAAACGCAGAGATTTGAGGGTCACAGCTTAAAGCTAGCCCACGCAGAAAAGTCCATGCAACTTTTATTCAATCAAACTAGCAAAAAGACAGTAGAGGTATATCTCAGGTAGTAGAGCAACAGTCTTGAGTGTAAAAATCACCTGGGACCTGAGTTCAAGCTTTGGGATGGGCCCTGAATTCAAGCTTTGGGATGGGCACAAAACACAGGGGGGAGAGAGAGAGAGAGAGAGAGAGAGAGAGAGAGAGAGAGAGAGAGAGAGAGAGAGAGAGAGAGAGAGAGAGAGAGAGAGAGAGAGAGAGAGAGAGGGAGAGAGAGAGAGAACAACATCACAACTGCTTAAGAGACCCAGAGTCCCAGACTGCAACTCCCCTGCTGAAGAGTGATTATATTTATGGTTCTCTGAATCCCAGCCATTCCTCAAGTAGGTGAAGAAGCTGAAGGCATGAGGGGGTGGGGATAGCTTGCTAGAGGCAACATGGTTAAGTGTTTGGGGGAGGTGAGCTCTGGTCTCTGGGCTTGTGGTACTTAGTTCACAGCCTGGCAGCCTAGCCCCAAATGCCCATGCCAACAAAGATTATGGTCAGGGGAGCAGCCACCCAGCCACAGTCTAATCATGAACCAGAAGAAATTCATCAGAGTTGCAAAATGCCTTTCTGCAGCCAGCGCACAATTACTCGCTCCAGTGGGCTTCCAAGGGCCGGCATGGTCCACTCACTGGCTTGTTTGACATCCAACCTTGCCAGGGACCCTAGCAAGATCTTTGGTGGCCCTTGTGGTGGTATGGGCTGGAGGGTCTCTCACTGTGTGTTCTAACTCTAAATGGCCCCTCTCTGAACACCTGTCAACTTATCTACTCTGGAGGCTGAGATCTGAGGATGGCGGTTCCAAGCAGGCATCTTGGTCCCAGAATTAAGTCCCAACCTGGAGATCCCTTACTTAGGAGTGTCGTTAGGGTTTATTTGGCTTTTGTCCCTATATGCAAGCAGCAAAAAGAGCAAGGAAATGAGACTGGCAGGAAATAAGGATGGCTACACTGGGAGGAAACTGGGGAAGGCCTTCCTAATCTTAAGAAACCTCACCCATGCAGGATAAGATTTTCGTGTGTGTGTGTGTGTGTGTATGTGTGATTACTGAGGCTTGATCTCAGGGCCTCCTGTTGTCACTTGACATGCGTGTGTGCACGCACTCGTGTGTGTGTGTGTGTGTGTGTGTGTGTGTGCACCAGTCCCCCAGGCTCTGAGGTCATTGTGCAGGTGCCTCCTCCCTGCCCTCTCCCTATATAATCAAGGTCCATCATTAGTCCCCTCCCCTTTTCCCTCCCTCTTGTCCCTTTCCCTTCCTTTTCCCTTCCCCTGCATCCCTTGTGCCCCCTGCTCCATCTGGTGCAGGCTGGCAGCATGCTCTTCCCCCATAAACTCTTTTCTGTCTAAACCATGTGGTGATCTCCTTTGGGTGAACCTTACAGCGCCCAGCTCTCACTTGGTTTTTTTTTTTTTTTTTGGCCAGTCCTGGGCCTTGGACTCGGCCTGAGCACTGTCCCTGGCTTCTTCCTGCTCAAGGCTAGCACTCTGCCACCTGAGCCACAGCGCCTCTTCTGGCCGTTTCCCATATATGTGGTGCTGGGGAATCGAACCGAGAGCTTCATGTGTAGGAGGCAAGTGCTCTTGCCATTAGGCCATATTCCCAGCCCTCTCACTTGGGCTTTTTAACTCAAGGCTGGTGCTCTATTATTTGAGCCTCACTTCCACATCTTACTTTATGCAAATTTATTGGAATTAAAGAGTCTCTTGGGTTTATCTTCTCCTGGGGCTGGCTTCAAATTGAGATTCTCAGATCTCAGCCTCATGAGTAGTTAGGATTACAGGTTTGAGCCTCCAGCGCCCAGACCTTATCAAGCTTCTACTGTCAGACTCACTGAGTTTGATTCCCAGGGACACAAACCAAACCAACATTACTATCACATTCCTATTCCTGTTTGGGGGCGGGGAGGTGGCACCAGGACACAGTTTAAGAAAAGAAGCTGGAGAGCCAGGCACTGGTGGCTCATGCCTGTAATCCTAGCTCTGCAGGAGGCTGAAATCTGAAGGTTGTGGTTCACAGCCAGCCTGGGCAGGAAAAGCTATGAGTCTCTTATCTCTGATTAACCACCAAAAACCCACAATTGGAGCTGTGGCTGAAGTGGTAGAGCTCCAGTCTGGAACAAAAGAAGCTAGGGGACAGTACCCAAGGCCCTGAGTTCAAGCCTCATTATCAGCACACACACACACACACACACACACACACACACACACACACACACACAAAGCATGAACAAAGGTAGGGGATGGTGCACTTTGGATAAAAGCAAGGATGAAGAGTGGAGCTGCCTAGGCTGAAGTCTGCCACATCCCTGCTGTGAGATCTGAGCATTACAATTTCTCCTGGAGGAGGCTTTGCTTTCCCCTTCATCGGCAGACCAGGGCGGGCAGTGCTGCCATATTAGGCTGTTGGGAGGCTGCTGAGATCGGGACATGCAGTGCTTTAGCTCAGAGCCTGACGCACGCTGTGCTCTGTCTGTTACAGATACAGCACAGATGCCAACATCAGGAATAGAAAGACAGGGTCTGGTCTCTTCTGTCTCTCTAACCCTGGGTTGTCCAACAAATGAAGTCTCACTCAACATAAGCCCTGACTTGATTTATTGCAAATGAATCCATTTGGGCTTCCTCCCTCCTTTTTTTTTTTTCCAGAGTGCACAAGGTTTTGCTTCACCTGGCTGTGGAAATTGGGTAAATATAATGACAATTGTCTCGGACCCTCCTAAGAGCCACAGGTGTTGTCTCACCATGAAGGGGAGCCTGGACTGGGCTACAGGGGATGCCAGGTTGCAGAAAGGACCTGGTCTCCTCCTCTAAAACCCTGGTGCTGCACATCTGGAGAGATCCACACATCTGGCTGCATCCCTGGGGTGCGGGCCACAGCTGCTGACATTGAGAGAGAGAGAGACAGCCAACTCCTCAGGAGGGCTTCGGGATAAGGGAACTATAAATAACTAGTTAGGAGGACCTGGGGAACAAGATTGACCTTTGGGGGAGCAGGCGCTACAGGCCACTTCCCCCTCCCCCGCCTTGGGTCCAGAGCCAGAGTTTTAGCAAAACAGGAAGAGGCAGTGGCAGCTGCTGGGAAAGTAGGAGTGGCTCCCCTTCCCCCACTTGCCTGGAGCCTTCGGATCTCAGCCAGGACCTGTGAGAGATGGAGTGAGCTTTGCTGGAGGGAGGGGCAGGCCCACACAGACCAGGCACAGCTCCTGCCCTCCCGTGGCTGCACTCCAGAGTCTGCAGAGAGGGACAGCCTATGAGGGTGTGCCTGCCATCTCCAGTCCCCTCCTGGTCTCCTATCAGTGGGATAGCAGGAAGGCCAGGCACTGGAAATGCAGAACAAAATGGGCTTCCGACCCAGGAAGTGTATCTGGAGGCACAGGTTCAAGGTGATCCCACTTCCCATTTCCCTCTCTCATCCCCTCCCAGCCTGCAGGTGGATGGAAGCCCAAGTGGGCAGGAGAGAGGACTCTAAGCAGAAGGAAGGATGCCTTCAACTTCCTCATCCTGTTCCTCCTGCTCCTCCTCCTCTTCCTTCTCTTCCTTCATCTCCTTTTTTTTTTTTTTTTGGCCAGTCCTGGGCCTTGGACTCAGGGCCTGAGCACTGTCCCTGGCTTCTTCCCGCTCAAGGCTAGCACTCTGCCACTTGAGCCACAGCGCCGCTTCTGGGCGTTTTCTGTATATGTGGTGCTGGGGAATCGAACCTAGGGCCTCGTGTATCCGAGGCAGGTACTCTTGCCACTAGGCTATATCCCCATCCCTCTTCCTTCACCTCCTTTTTTTAATTTTTAATTTTTTTTTACTATTTTTGTCAAATACTTAGGCAAAAGAAGTTTCAAGCCTATGGCTCACACCTATAATTCTAGCTACTCAGGAGGCTGAGTTCTGAAGAGCATGGTTTGAAGTTAGCCCTGATAGAAAACTTCATGAGACTCTTATTTCCTGTTAATCACCAAAAAGCTGGAAGTGAAGCTGGGTGCCAGTGGCTCACACCTGTAATCCTAGCTACTCAGGAGGCTGACATCTCAGGATCATGGTTCCAAGCCATCCCAGGCAGGAAAGTCCAGGAAATTCTTATTTCCAATAAATACTCAGAAAAACGCCAGAAGTAGTGCTGTGGTTCAAGTAGTAGAGTGTTAGTCTTGAGTACGAAAAGGCTCATGACAGCAACCAGGTCCTGCGTTCAAGGCCCCATATTGGCACACACACACACACACACACACACACACACACACACACACACACAGAGTTTCAATCTGACATGTGGGTTTATGTATACAATAAACCATGTGTGGGGGCCCTGGGCCTGGGCACTGTCCCTAAGTTCCTTTTGCTCAAGGCTAGCATGATTAAGGCTTTGAACCATGATCCTCAGGTCTCAGCCTTCTGAGTAGCTAGGATTCCAGGTGTGAGCCTCTGGCACCTAGCTACAATGAATCTTAATCAGTCATCCCTTCTATCATTCTCCCCTGTCCCAGCCTGCAGCCTTATGAATAGGGGTTCAGGATCTGGCCCAAGGGGGAATGACGGGGAGCCTCCAGGAGTAAAGAGATGCAAAGTTCTGGGAAGTCCTTGGGGACCCATCAGAAGAATGGGTCATCTCTATATCGAACAAATTCAGAGCTCTGAGCCCCAGCGCTGCCTCATGAAGTCAAGGCTTGAGGGAATGATCCAGACATTTGTTGCTCTGTTTGCCCATGGGAGATCATCCACCGAGATTCTGCTTTGGCTGACCCATATCTGCTAAGTGTGTACCTGCATCTGTCAGGGCCTATCATTGCCTCCTCAGCCTGGAGCCCATGTGTCACCTGCTGGGAGGAGCTAGGCCAGCACTGCTTCCTCCACAGAGGCAGAACAGGAACCCAGCACCATTGGCTAGTCAGGAGGCTGAGATCTGAGAATGAAAGTTCAAAGTCAGGCTGAGCAGGCAAATCTGTGAGATTCTTACTTCCGATTAGCCCTTAGAAAGCCGGCAGTGAAGGTGTGGCTCCACACAGTAGAATGACAGCCTTAAGGGAAACAAAAGCCAAATGAGAGCACAAGGTTCTGAGTTCAAGTCCCAATACTAGCATGTGCACACATGCACATACACATGCACCCACACATTCACATAGAAAGTCAGGAGGGGGAGATTTGAACTTATTGCAACTGATAACACTTTCCAATCC
The DNA here is from genome assembly GCF_023159225.1 of Perognathus longimembris pacificus. Classification (NCBI taxonomy): domain Eukaryota; kingdom Metazoa; phylum Chordata; class Mammalia; order Rodentia; family Heteromyidae; genus Perognathus; species Perognathus longimembris. Next base: position 56,020,441 of record NC_063161.1, on the reverse strand, counting down.
TTCTCACAGCCAGGAAACATGCAGACTGATGGAAGGGATGAAAGCATGAACAGACAATAGGAAAAGACTCTTCCAGGAGAGAGGAAACAGCCAGCAAGCAGAGCTGTTGGAAGGTTCTTGGGTTCAGGCTGACTTCAAATGTGCCCATTGTGGGTGACAGACTGTCTTTTGGCAGTGTGTGGTAAGAGCTTTGAAATGTTTTTTACTTTACTCCCGTAGCTCTACCCAGGGAGCCCTAGCCCAGATCTCTGTAGACAAGAGTGAAAGATAGGGAAAGAGTATTTGCATAGTGATGTTCACTATCAAACTATTCATAATGTGGAAAATTAGAAACAGTTCAGACACCTACAGACGGAAAATGGTGAAGTCACTTAAGGTATTTCCACTTAATAGAAAATTATGAAGCTGGTAAAAAGATGTTGATGACTGAGACATAGCATCATAGGAGAATATTAATTTATTGTATCATTTTTAGGTAACTTATTTATCTATTTTGAGAATATTGATCTGCCCATGTAATATTGACTATACATCTGGGTGCTAGTGGCTCACACTTGTAATCTTAGCTACTCAGATCTAAGGATTGTGGTTCCAAGCCAGTCCAGGTAGGAAGTCTATGAGATTCCTTATCTCCAATTAGTCAACAAAGACCTGGAAGTGGAGCTGTGACCCAAGTGGCAGAGCACTAGCCTTGAGCACAAAAGCTCAGGAAAACACCTAGGCCCAGAGTTCAAGCTCCATGACCAGCAAAAATCAAAGCAAAACAAACAACAAACAACCCCCACCCCCACCCCCCCAAAAAACCCAAAACCCATACAAGAAGCCGGGTAACAGTGGCTCATTGATTTAATCCTAGTTTCTCAGGAAAAAGCTGAGATCTGAGGATGGAGGTTTGAAGCCAACCCAGGCAGAAAATTCTATAAGAGTCTAACTAGTCTAACATGCTGGAGGCATGGTTCAAGTGGTAGAGCACTAGCCATGAGCAAAAATATGTGAAGTGAGAGTGCATACAACTAGAAGGAGCAACCATACAACAAGAAGGAAAAGATTAAGAGGGAAAAGCCAGGTAGGAAAGTCCAGCAGACTCTTCTTTCCAGTGAACCACCAAAACAAGCCAGTGGTTCAGGTGGTAGAATGCTAGCCTTCAGCAGAAAAGCTCAGGGGCAGCAACCAGGTCCTGAGTTCAAGCCTCAGGACCAGTACACATGCACACACACACACACACACACACACACACACACACACACACCTCAATACCCACAGCTCCCTCCCCCATCACTCTTTCTGACTGGCTTAGAGAACAGTGTTTCTATTTTCCACATGCTGGACTAGGGAAGCAGGTTGTTGCTTATGCCCTCATTTCCCAGGAGAATTTTTGGGGCCACCTGTCCCTCTCTGGGGCCTTTTTAGGTGCATCAAGGAGCTAGAAGATGGGGGGAGGGGAGGCAGAAGAGGAAGAGGGTGAGAGGCCAAGAGGGTCTTCTGAGAGCAGTAGGGTTGGGGTGAGGAGAGCTGCTGTGGTTGAGTTATCTGATGTGGGAGCCAGGTGTGCAGCTTTGGGGCTCAGGGGGGCAGAGGAAGAGCATCCTGAGAGGGGAGACACGGCAGAAGGAGCCTGGAGGCCAGTGGAGAGGCAGGCATGTCAAGATCCAAGCGGGGGCCAAGGCAACCCTCCCCCTCCCAGAGCATCTCTCTGTACCCAGGTCCTGTCCGTTCCTTCCCTGCTCTCACTCCTGCCTGGCCTTCTGCCCCTCAGAACCCCACTCCCTGGGAGGCAGGCAGCCTCCTCTTCGGTGGCTCAGGGAGGGGTATGCAGCAGGGGGATCAGGCCTAACCTTATCCCCGAATCAGAGCAGTTGGAGACAGTTGAGAGTGTAATCTTGGTTCGGTTGGGGGTTGATGGGTGGAGAGGGCTTTGTGAGAGGAGATAATAGGGCTGAGATACTGGCGGCCTTGGGCTGAGACACCCCGCAGCTGGCTCTCACACTGGGTCCTCCAGTCTCCAACCAAGCTGCCAATAGACTCCAGGCCACTAAATGTAGGTGAGAGTGGGTTCGAATCCTGTCCCTTCTAGACACTGTCTGTGCTGACCTAACTTCCTCCACAGAAGAGGCCTGGCCAGACAGTCTGCCAGGGACTTCCTCCATATTCTAGTTCCAAAGAGTATATGTTGCCAATCATGGATTGGGGGGACTGAGGGGGATATAGGACCAGAGAACTCAAGCAATCCCCCTGCCCCAGGTCAGCTGGCCAGTAACAAACACTACAAGATTTAGGGAGCCCTTGGGTGGCCTCATTCGTAGACTGGCTCCTCCGCTCTAGGTCTGGGAAGCTGGGGGAGAACCATGCAGCTCAATCTGCCTCTGTGGCCCTCCCTAGAGGAGGGGAACTTGTGGTTGGTGTTTGCTGAATGAATAAATAAACATCCAAACCAACCAACCACAAACGGTCAAGGTGAAGGAAGATGTGACCCAAGGCACCGTATCCTGCCCACCACCCTCTCCATCCACCATCTTGAGTCCTTCCTGTCAACTCAGCAGAAGTCAGCCAGCCTCATGGGGTAGGGGCCCTATCAGGGAGGAAGTGGAGCTGGCTTCTCCCCCATCCCCTTTATCACCATGCTCCCATCCCCTCTGTAATCAAAAAGGGCTGCTTCATAGTCAATCCCTCATCCCTTCTGGGGCCCCTGGGAGGGGGGGGGGAGATAGGAAGACATTTCAATCAGTGGGGTAAGGGGGGAAAGGAGGAAGCAGGAAGAGCACCAGCCCCCTGCTCTGGTACTTAGTGCTCAAGATCACTGATCAAGATAGCTTGTCTCACCTGGCCATCCTGGTAGGCAGTGGGAGAGATGAGAGGTGGGGGTGGGGGACCAGGTTGGGACCCCTGCCATTGCTTCACCCCAGCTGCCACAGGCCTTCCCAGGACTTCGAATTAGCTGCATGGGGTCAGAGTGGCAGAGGGGCTGTCACTTTTTGTGTGTTCGACAGTACTGGGGCTTGAACTAAGGGCCTAGATGCCGTCCCTCATCTTTTTCTACTCAAGGCTGGCACTCTACTACTTGAACCACACCTGTGCTTCTGACTTTATCCTGGTTAATTGGACACAAGGGCTACATGGACTTTCATGACTGGGCTGACTTTGAATTGAGATCCTCAGATCTTAGCCTCCTGAGTAGCTAGAATGACAGGCATGAGCTACTGGAGCCTGGCCCTGGGAAGACTGGGCATCAGCATATGGGTTCTGAGCCCCTGGTGGATTCAAAGGCAGAGGGCTACATTTACATAAATCTATTTACATAAATCTGCTCATCTTTCCTTTTCTAGCAGAGAGCCCGCCCTCTGGATGATTGAACTCCTCACTCAGTTTTCTGGGAAGACTAGCATTTGTAGATGCTGACAGCCATGATCAGCACACTTTGTCTGCTGCTGGCATTTTATCCGTCCATCCTGTGCTCCATCACATCTATGGAATCCCAAATTTGTTCCAGTCTGGTAAACAGAAATTTCAAATCCACAGCGTGCTTTAGTTCTATAAGAGAGTGAGCATGGGATTCTGCCCAAGTTGGCTAAGCAGGAGCCTGGGAAGCTGATTATCAGGGGGACACTGTGTGAAAGACATGAAGTTGGAGCTGGGAATCTCAGGAGCTTGTCTTGTTGAGAAAACAGAAGGATAAGGAACAAAAGCCAGAATCAAAGAACAGAAGTTAAATAGTTTGAGCCCAGTGCCAGTGGTGCATGCCTGTAATCCCAGCTACTCAGAAGGCTGAGATCTGAGGATCATGGTTCAAAGGCAGCCCTGGCAGGAAAGTCCGTATAACTCTTACTGCCAAAAACCTGCTCAGAAAGACCCAGAAGTTGCGTTGTGGCTCAAATGGTAGCAAGCTAGCGTTGAGCACAAAGAAGCTCAGGGACAGTGCCCAGACCCAGAGTGCAAGTCCCAGAATCAGAAAAAAAAAAAAAAAGAGTTACATAGTTTGGGTCTCAAACTTTTCAAGGGGAACTGTAAAATCTCAGCCACTCCAGAGGTGGCAGATCTTGGTTCCAGGCAAAAAGTGCAGACCTTATCTCAATGAGTTGGGTGTGCTGGCTCACATCTATAATCCCAGCTACATGGGACGCATAGGTATGAGGATTGAGGTTTGATGTCAGTACACAGACCAGCAAAAGCTTGAGACTCTACCTGAAACAATAACAAACACAAAAATGGCTGGAGTATGGTTCAAGTGGTAGAGCATATACCCAGCAAGCACAAGCCCCAGAGTTCAATGCCTAGTACTCCCCTCCCCACAAAAACCCCACAGGATTTTTACATTTATTTTCTCCCAAGTACTTAGGGGCATTTTTCTAGAGGACATTATCAGTGATCATGTGACATAGGTTGAATGCGGAGCTGATTTGAGAACTCTTCCTTTCTTGGTGTTGTGTGTGTGTGTGTGTGTGTGTGTGTGTGTGTGTGTGTGTGTGTGTGTGTGTGCCAGCCCTGGGACTTGAACTCAGGGCCTAAATGATGTACCTGAGCTTATTTTATTTTTATTTTGCTCAAAGTTAATGCTCTGTCACTTGAGTCCACTTTCAGCTCTTGGTGATTTATTGGAGATAAGAGTCTCATAGACTTTTCTGACTGGGCTAGCTTCAAACTGCCATCCTCCGGTCTCAGCCTGCTGAGTAGCTAGGATTCCAGGCGTGAGCAACCAGTATCTCACAAAAACTTGATTTTTCTGTGCATGGATTCTCTGGGCTGGAGTTACTCCTTTCTTGAATGCTGACATTAATTATGGGTCAGTAGTACACGCTTAGTGGGGACAGGTGGAAATAGGGGGTTGGTTCTGTGAGGACTGAGGATGGAAAAGAAAGATCATAATTGAAAGATGTTGGGGACAACAGCAACCACAGTCTCTTCTTGTGTTTTCGATGATCTTTCTACCTTCCTTCCCACTTCTTTCTCACGCTCTTCTCTGCAAGTATGGCTGGTTTGATTGGGGCCAATTTGGAGCAACAAGTGGCATACCTGCCCCCTAGTGGCCAGATGACCTAATGACACCGCCTCCAGGTTCTAATTGATATTCCTTGGAGCAGTAGGCCCTAGCAACAAGGCTGAAATCTGGAGGAGAGGAGAAAGACAATAATCTTAATATGGTCAAGAGGGTCCAGAAAGATCAGTGTTCTAAGGATGGGTGTGATGCTAGCTTTTTTATGTTGCCTGTACTAGGTTTGAACTCAGGGCCTTGTACTTTCTCAACAGGCACTCTACCACTTGAGCCATACGTCCAGCCTGACTTTTGTTTTGTTTTGTTTTGTTTTGGTGACAGTTCCAGGGTTTGAATGCAGGGCCTCGGCTTGTTCCTATTTTGTACAAGGTGCTTAGCGTTCTACAACTTAAGCCACAGTTCCACTGCTGGCTTTCTGTGACTAACTGAAGAGTCTCTAAGACTTTTCCTGCCTAGGCTGGCTTTGAACTGCCATCCTCTGATCTCAGCCTCCTGAATGGATAGGATTATAGGTGTGAGCCTCCGGTGCCTTGTTGGCTTTCTGCTAATATTTGAAGATAGAATCTTACAGACTTTTCTCCCAAATGGGCTTCAAACTGCAGTCTTCTAGTCTCAGCTTCCTGAGAAGTTTAAATTACAGTCATGAGTCACCTGTGCCCAATTCATCTTCATGAAAATGTATTTGACCATTTCTCCACCCAGCTGGATGTCAGCCAGTCTTTAAGACTGATGACAACACACCAGGTACCATGAAAAACGCCTTAGATCACGGTCTGACAAGAGCAGCTGTACAGGTAGCTACAATTATTATTACCATTAGAAAAAGAAGCCCAGGTTCAAACACATGAAGTCAACTTGCCTGAGCTGACACCAGCAGAAAATGGCAGAGCTGGGATTGGACCAGCAGTTTCTTGTGTGAATTGTTAGCTCTTTGTTGTTGTTGTTGGTCATGGGGCTTGAGCTCTGGGCCTGGGCACTGTCTCTGAGCTCTTTTTGCTCAAGGCTAGCCTTCTATCACTTGAGCTACTGTGTCGCTTCCAGTTTTCTGGTGGTTAACTGGAGATAAGAGTCTCACAGACTTTCTTACCTGGGCTGCCTTCTAACCTGGATCCTCAGATCTCAGCTTCCTAAGTAGCTAGGATTACAAGCATGAGCCACCAGCACCGGGATAATTGTTAACCTTTGTAGTACTGTCTTGTGATGGTTTATTGGTGGGGTTTATGTTCTCCAGCTAGACTGTCTTTCTTGGGGACAATGATCATCCTTTTTTTTTTTTTTTTTTTTTTTGGTATGTGTACCAGTACTAGGTCTTGAACTCAGGGCCTAGGCACTGTCCCTGAGCTTTTTTTTTTTGCCCAAGACTAGCACTCTACCATTTAAGCCATAGCTCCACTTCCAGGTGCTTTTTTTGGGTGGGTAATTAGAGGCAACAGTTTCACATTTTCCTGCACAGTCTGGTTTTGAGTTGGGATCCTCAGATCTCAGCCTTCTGACTGGCTAGGATTATAAGGGTCAGCTATCACTGCCTGGCTTCCCTTAATCTTTTTTGCTCAATGCTGGTGCTCTACCACTTGAGCTGTATTTCCACTTTGGGGAGAAGAGTCTCACGGATTTTCCTGCCTAGGCTGACTTTGAACTGAGATCCTCAAATCTCAGCTCCCTGAGCAGCTAGGATTACAGGCATGAGCCACCCCCTTCCCCACCCCCAGTGTTGAGCTCTGTGGTATCTGTGCTTAAAACATTGGAAGGAATGTCCCAGAGTTCTCTCTGCCAATAGGTGGTGCTCAAAGATCCCAAGTACAAGAACTCAGCCCTGAAGGGCCTTGCAAGTATCTAATCCCGCTGCTGTGACCCCACAGGTGGCTTGGGAAGCCAGAGGATAGATCCTTCATTCACCTCACTGGTGAGAGAAAGGGTGACTGCCACCAAGTATAGCAGGATAGAGAGAAGGGGAAAAGTTAGGAATGGGTGGCAGGCTGGTTGGTTCAGGCTTGTCCCTGTGGGGCAGTAGCACCCCCTAGTGGTGAATCTCAAGATGGTCAAGAGTGAGAGGGACACCTATAGACTTATAGCTGGGAATGCATCCTGTACCTGAGAGGGGACTCCTGAAACTGCTGTTGGCCCTCTCTCCAGAGCCACAAGGAAAGGCCTAGAATGCTTATGGCTCCTCCCCAGGCCAGAGCAGCTCAGTGCAAAAGGTTTTTCATCTGGTGTTGCAAAATGTGGTGGGAAAATCCTAGTTCTATTGGTCATGGGGCCAAAAAGAATGGTCTCCATCAAGGTCAAATGAAAGTCAGTCTATCCTGGGAAAGGCCCACATCCTCTGACTATCTGATATAGAGGTAGAAGGGTATCCCTGCTTATACAGACAATCCCGAGTCCTCTCTTCAATGAATTCCCTGTACTTCAAGCTGTATTTCAGGGTCTCCCTGCCTGGTAACCACTGGTAACACTAGTACATTATATGTACTATAGTCCTCTAGATCTCAGCCTTTTGAGTGCTCAGATTACAGTCTTGAGCCACCAATGCCGGGCTTAATTCTTCCTCCTCCCCCTCCTCCTCTCCTCCTCCTTTGCAGCAGTCCTGGGGCCCTGGGCTCTGTCCCTGGCTTCTCTTGCTCAAGGCTAGTGCTCCACCACTTGAGTCACAACTGTACTTCTGGTTTTTAAAAAAGGAGCTTATTGGAGATTAAGAATCTTTGGGACCTTCCTGCCTGTCTGGCTTTGAACCAGGATCCTCAGATCTCAACCTCCTGAATATCTAGGATTATAGGCATGAACTACCAGCACCCGGCTGAGCTGGATACCTTGGATCAAGTACTTCCCACACATACAACACTCTTTAGTACAGCGCTTCCAAATCTCTCCACCTTGTAAGCGAGTCTTCACATCCAATTTCCTCACTTTGGAGACCAGTTTGGTAATAGATATCTTACATCCTCACTAAGAGAGAACTAACAGCCAGGCACTAGTAGCTAGGCACTCCTAGCTACTCTGGAGGCTGAGATCTGAGGACCACAGTTGGAAACCAGCCAAGCAGGAAAGTCCACGAGACTCTTATCTTAAAAAAAAAGGGGCGGGGGAGGGTTGGGAATATGGCCTAGTGGTAAAAATGCTTGCCTCATATACACGAAACACTGGGTTCAATTCCTCAGTACCACATATATAGAAAAAGCTGGAAGTAGTGCTATGGCTCAAGTGGTAGAGTGCTAGCCTTGAGCAAAAAGAAGCCAGGGACAGTTCAAGCCACAAGACTGGCAAAAAACAAAAACAAACAAAGAATCATAGCCAAGGGTCGGGGTGTGGGGGGGAAACAAACAAAAAAGCTCATCTCAGAAAAAGCCAGAAGTGGCACTGTGGCTCAAGTGGTAGTATACTATCCTTGAGCAAAAGAAGCTCAGGGACAGAGCCCAAGCCCAGAGTTCAAGCTCCAGGACTGGCACACACACACACAGACACACACAGAGACACACACACAGACACACACACAGAAACTAATTAGCAAGAGTGTCCATCACTTGTCAGACCCCATATCTCACAGAAATCAGTTGAATGTCAAGTTAATTAATGGCTTCTGGAGCTGGGTGTCAAGTGTTCAAATCCCAACTCTGTCACTTGTGGTTTGAGGTGAGTCCTTCTCTCTGGCCAGTGAGGGTGTAAGGGCTGACCTGAAAACTGGAGTAACTAAATATAAGTTTTAGTGTTAAAATTATAACAGCTTCTAAACTCTGGTAATAACTACATGATAGAGGACTGCACCCCACCCGTGAGACTAGTTTCTTATAGTTTGACATTTAAAAATGTAGGGAGCCCTTGGTCCCCTCTGGTACCTGAGTAACAACCATGGTAACGGACAGTAAAAAAATTGATCATAGTCATAGACTATAGAAATAACCATAATAGTAATAGAAATGCCATGGTAACTGTTGGGTTGGTTTACTTATGATTGAGTACTGGATTGTTTTAGCCCACTCAAGCTTGCTTAGTGGTAATGGGAAAACATGGTCGCAATTGTTCAAATAAAGTTGGTACTAGGTCAGCCTGACCGCAATATTCTGCTTCTGTAAACGGCTTGCTTATCCCATTTGTGACTTGCTCTACCCCCTGCACTAACCCCCTGCATCAGTGCTACATGACCACCTGTTGTCAATTCCTGATATCGAGGCCACTTCCCATTATCAAAGCCAAAATAGGTAACTGAAAGGGTAGATAGCCAATGGAAATAGGACAAGTCTTGCTTGCTAAATGTCATCCAATCAAGTATCTGCCAAGTTGGAAATACCCTGCCCCTGTTGTAATCACAATAAAAACCCTGCCTATCTGAGGGTCGGGGCTCTCAATCCTGATCTGCTGTGTCAGTGATGGTTGGGAGTCCAGGCTCGAGCTTGCAATAAAGACTCTCGTGTGTTTGCATCGGTATCGGCTCCTTGGTGGTCTTTGTGGACCGGAAATCTGGCATAGCAGCTTGGGGGCTCATCCGGGATCCCCCAAGACCCCAGGACACCTGAACCGGAGAGTCTGGCACTGATCGGTGAGTTTGTCTTGTTTGTCTTGTCTGTCTTGTTTTGTTTGTCTTGTCTGTTGTGGCACCCAAATCAGTAATAATCTGTAAGGTTGGCATAAGACTTAAGCGGACGCGCAGGTGGGTCGTCAACCGGGGGTCTTGGAAGACGTTCCAGGCCTCCGTCTGAATAAAGTTCCTTCCTAATTTTGTTCTTCCTCCTCTGGGCGGAAGGAATCTGTTTCATAAGGAATCTGCTTCCCTCCTCACTCTGTATAATTGGTAGGAACGAAGTGGCATAAGGCCGACGTTCCCCAGTCTGTTCTTCCTCCTCTGGGCGGGAGGAATCTGCATTATGTCTTTTTGTGTGTCTCTTTGGTGTTTGTTTTTGGCTGTTTGTATTTACTTTTCTGAAACTCATGGTAAGATGGGACAGACTCAGACAACTCCTCTTTCTCTTCTGACGGACAGACTCAGACAACTCCTACTTCTCTTCTGACGGACAATTTTAGGGACGTGAAAAGTCGGGCACTTGGTGGGCTGAGTCCTAGCCCAGGGAAACCCCTTCCAGCTATCTTCAGCAGAAAAGTATTTAGTGTGCTAAAATGTCTTGCTAAAACTAACAAGCCCTGGTAAATGAGGCTAGAAAATGCTAAAATCATTTGTTAAAAGTTTTGTCTTAAATCTTGGATGGTTATTGCAAGAGTAAGATTGGCATAAATACCTCTTGCCACTGGAAAATTTATAGCTGATATTTATTTTGCGCGCTTTAAGATCTTTTACCTGTGTATGTGTGTGCATGTGTGAGTGTGAACATGTTCAAGATTAAAACTGTCAGTATAATATAAAAATGGGTGAGTTTAAGTTTAAACTCAAAGGTCATCAGATTTGGGCCTTATCAAATGTTTTAAAGAATTAGTGCATAGTTTAAAAAAAAGTTAAAAGATATCTAAGGATTCTTTAATTTGCAGTTTTAAAAATCTGGTATCTTAATGCATAAGGCTATTTACACTGTAATCAGGACAGAAAAACTTAGGACAAGCCTGTGTGCCTATCCTTAGGAGTGAGGGGTGATCTGGCAAAGGTGCAACTTAGCCAGTCCATATGATGGGACAGGCCCTAGGGAGAATGCACACATGGTGATAAAAGAGCAAGCTGGCACAGAGGCAATTCATCAAGCCTCACGAAGTAGGATGGGCAAATGGAGGCTTTTCTTTGTCCTGTATCTTTTCCTTACAGGTAGACATAAAAACCTGATGGTAAAATAGGTGATGTGATGATGCTATTGAAATCGAAAACTGCCCCTTGGGAGGTTTAAAAAATTTTTTTTAAAGTTTTCAAAAGAGAGTTAAAAGTTTATCTGTACAATGTAATTTGATTTCTAGGTTATGTTGCAATTTGGATATATATTTAAAAAAGGGACAAAGATGCTAAATCTAGATTCTTGTGTTTGTAATTCTGGTACTTGTAATTCTTAGCTTAAGAGAAAACTGTCATTTGAGTTCAGAGGTGTTCTAGGCAGTAACTCAGACTGCAGAAAAAAAAATGGCCCTTTTTAAACGGGCCACTCTGAGGCAAGGGACTGTGACCAGTGCCTCTAGATTTCAGAGTTCTTCAGATACAATTGAAAGTTAAAGTGTAATTGTTAAAACAGAGGTTAATGTTAGACTATTAAAAAAAAATCAGGAATGGATTTCTAAATATGAGATTTAAAAATAAAGTTGTCCTAAAGTTGTTTGTTTTAAATTGGACAAAATAAATAATTAAGGCTGCCAAAATGATTTTTTAAATTGCTATTCCAGTTTGCCTTGCAGGTTTTATAACAGTTTCCAGGTAGGACTACAGTAAAGGACAGATGATTCTTACAAGTTTATCAAATGTAACTTTGGCCTTTAATAAGTTCCAGGTAAGATCATGCTTAAAAACTACTTCTGTGTGGACCATCTTGTTGCTTTAATAGGAGTAAAGTGGCCTTTTGTAAGACTCATTGATCTGAAAACTGTGGTTCGAAGCCAGCCCAGGCAGAGAAAGGTCCCTGTGAGAGTCTCCATCTCTAATCAGCCAGCATAGTGCTGGGAATAGATTTGTGTGGAGCTCAAAGTGGCAGAGTGCTAGCGTTGAACTGGAGAGCTGAGGGACAGCACTCAGGCCCTGAGTCCAAGTCCAGTGACAGATCAAGAGATATGCCAATGGTGCATTTACCTCAGAATGGAAAAGCCACTCCTGGGACAAAAGTGTTGGAGCATCCAGAGGCAGTAAGCCACTCCTTGGATGGCAGAGATGGTGTCAGATCCTAGAGTCATGTGTGATTGGCCCTTAAAAATTAATCATAGCTGGGAGGTCCTAGAAGAATAGTTTGTAAGCATGCCTTTCTAATACCCATGTCTGTCTACTGGGCAGGAACTTGCCAGTCAACTCTGATAGTGGGTAGTAAAGCTAAGATTGTCAAATGGGGGAATAGTTTAACATCCCAACCCCCTGCATCTGCTCAAAGCCCTAACTGGCAGTGAAAATTCTGAGTTGGCATATCTGTTCAGGAAAGGAAACTTGTGGACCTGAGATTGTGTCCTTATCGAGACCTACCTGAGTCCTACAAAGGTAATTTAGGCATCGTTAGGTTATCAGAGATCCATTTCCCCAGCCAGTCAGGAAAATGCTTTTGCAAACTAAAATGTTAAAAGGCTACGCTGATGTAGCCCCAAAAAGTCTGTATAATTGTTAAAATGTACTCCCACTTCGACCCTCCCTTCTCAAAGAAGCCACAGGCACTAGACGTCCCCTTCCCCACTGAATTTGTTGGCAGGTAGGGAGTGGCTAAAGGTTTATCACCAGGCTCTTTTCGGTGGTCTCTGGGCCACCAGAAGCACCCAATCAATTTTTCTAAGGTGCTAGCTTTTGTAGATACTTTTTCAGGATGAACGGAAGCTTTCCCAACCAAGTGGGAAACAGCACAGACAGTAGCAAAGAAGCTGCTAGAGGAGATAATTCCCAGGTTTAGGCTCCCGGTAGCCATAGTCTCAGACAATGGCCCCTCTTTTCATCACTCAGGTAATGTAGCTATTAGGTAAATCATTGGGGATTAATTAGAAATTACATTGTGCCTATCACCCACAAAGTTCAGGTCAAGTAGAGAGGAAAAGAGACCTTAACCAAATTAGCCCTTGAGACTGGCAAAAACTGGACGGCCCTCCTATACTATACTTTAAGGGCATAAATGGCAACCAGGAAAATATTAGGGGACTTCTTTAACCAGTCTATGCAGAAAGTTGCAGGCAACCCAGCAGAAGCCGTGACATTCTACTGGAGCCACTGGGAGACACTGCTGCCTGTTGCTGCCATATTCCCTCCTATCCCATTTGGGTTAAGATAAAAGACGGGGGCTGGGGATATGGCCTAGTGGCAAGAGCACTTGCCTCTTATACTTGAAGCCCTGGGTTCAATTCCCCAGCACCACATATACAGAAAATGGCCAGAAGTGGCACTGTGACTCAAGTGGCAGAGTGCTAGCTTTGAGCAAAAAGAAGCCAGGGACAGTGCTCAGGCCCTGAGTCCAAGGCCCAGGACTGGCAAAAAAAAAAAAAAAAAAAAAAAAAAAGATAAAAGATGGCCTGACAGTCATCTGGAGCCATCTATAACCTTCTCACTGCTCAAGTAGATTTGGACATCAGGGAATACATGCATCCATTGATAAGCTAAAAACATGGGATGATATGAGTCTTTGTTTAACTGGTCCCCTTGGCTGACATTGTTAATAACCTCAGTAGCAGAACCTTTGATGTTGGTAATATTTATTTTAATGGTTGATCCTTGTATTCTTAACAGGCTCACTACATTTGTAAGAGATTGTGTGAGTACAGTACAGCTAATGATATTCAGGTCTCAGTATCAGACCCTGGACATGGAAGACATAGAAATGTATGACAATGAGGCCATGATTGGCCTCCCTAGTAACCAGTAAAAGAGGAGGGAATGTAAGGGCTGACCTGAAAACTGGAGTAACTAAATATAAGTTTTAGTGTTAAAATTATAACAGCTTCTAAACTCTGGTAATGACTCCATGATAGAGGACTGCACCCCCACCCGTGAGACTAGTTTCTTATAGTTTGACATTTAAAAATGTAGGGAGCCCTTGGTCCCCTCTGTACCTGGGTACCAACCATGGTAACGGACAGTAAAAAAATTGATCATAGTCATAGACTATAGAAATAACCATAATAGTAATAGAAATGCCATGGTAACTGTTGGGTTGGTTTACTTATGATTGAGTACTGGATTGTTTTAGCCCACTCAAGCTTGCTTAGTGGTAATGGGAAAACATGGTCGCAATTGTTCATATAAAGTTGGTACTAGGTCAGCCTGACCGCAATATTCTGCTTCTGTAAACGGCTTGCTTATCCCATTTGTGACTTGCTCTACCCCCTGCACTAACCCCCTGCATCAGTGCTATATGACCACCTGTTGTCAATTCCTGATATCGAGGCCACTTCCCATTATCAAAGCCAAAATAGGTAACTGAAAGGGTAGATAGCCAATGGAAATAGGACAAGTCTTGCTTGCTAAATGTCATCCAATCAAGTATCTGCCAAGTTGGAAATACCCTGCCCCTGTTGTAATCACAATAAAAACCCTGCCTATCTGAGGGTCGGGGCTCTCAATCCTGATCTGCTGTGTCAGTGATGGTTGGGAGTCCAGGCTCGAGCTTGCAATAAAGACTCTCGTGCGTTTGCATTGATATCGGCTCCTTGGTGGTCTTTGGGGACCGGAAATCTGGCATAACAAGGGTAGTAACAGCTTATCACCCACAGGGTCCTTGTAAGGTTAAAGCAGGTTAGTTTTCATAAAGCTTTTATTTACAGCAGTATTTACACAAAGTTAAGTGCAATGGGAAGTATGAGCAATTTTTATAACCATAAGCAAAGCTTTTCCCCCTTCCCACCATTGGTTTATTTGACAAGTTTCTGGCAAACTTTTTTTTTCACTTGGACATTCCTCAGGAGATCTTTAAAGCGTCCTCCTGATGTGTGATGTCTGGTTTTCACCAAATTTGTGGTATATCCCACCCTTTCCATTTGCCCTCACTTGGATTCTTCTAGTTGCCCAATGGGAGACTCCCTGTATTGGGGAATCTTGTCTATTTCTCATGTAAGGCCACATGTCCCTGTCATTTCCAACAATATTCTTGTTGTTTATAAAAGCCTATCTTCAAACTCTCATTCTAAAACACACCAGATGGTGCCATTTTCCTCCCGACCCAGTCCCTTCCCACCTCACCTGTCCTTCTTCCTGTGTCCTCCCCTCTCATGGATGGCTTTTCTTTGGGTGGCTTGGGTGGCTGGGGCCCCTGGGCTGAGTAGCAGATGTTCTTTGGGGAAGAGGGCAGAGCACAGGGAGGACTGGGAAGGTAAGGACTTAACAAAGACCAGTGTACTTTGCTGATAAGACCACAGTGTGTTGGGGGGGGCAGGGGAGGGGAGATCCTCATTGAGTCAGAGGCTCCTTCTTCCCCTCCCATGGATCATTGGGGTTACAACCTGAGCTAGGAAGGAATGAATCCCAGATCTCTACTTTCTCCAGATCTAAGGCCTCACCCTAGAGGAGTAGATCAGCTGTCAGGGGAAATGAGAAACGGAATCTGAGCTCAAAGCCAGGGTGTAGTGCAAAAGGCTCTCGTGATATTGGACTGTGAGTCCCAACTGACTTCAGTTCTGGCACTATTTCTAACTAGTTATATGAGCTTGGGTAAGCTACGCCCTCCTCTAGGTGTCAGTTTCCTTAACAAGAGGTTGAACTAGTTTAGCCATTTTCCAAGCTTTTCTTCCCCCTGAATAGTAAGCTCAATCAATGCATTCTGCAGGTAAAATCAAAGGTACTTTCATAGACTCAAAAAGTAACAACAGTAATCATGAATGTACAATATTTTCACAATAAGTTTTCCCCTCTCCCCCGAAATAGCTGTGAATCAGTGAGCCTGCTACCTCCAATATTAGGACAAAGGGAGTCTGATTCTTGCCATAGCTAATACTCTGAACATAGAACTGTGTGTGTGCTGTTTTGCCCTGTGGTAGGGGGAAGTTTGCCTGAGGCATTCTGGGAAATGAGAGACCAGGTGGACACCGATGGCTCTTGCAGTGTTGTTTGGTTCTGCTTGGGCTTGCAGAGAACAAAAGATGTAGATAGAGATCTTCTGGGGTTTGGGATACCCATGTTCTCACTGGCCTTCCCTCCTCCTTGTGGGTCTGATGCAGCTTTGTGCCCAACTTCAACCAGTCATCATCTCTCTCTCTCTCTCTCTCTCTCTCTCTCTCTCTCTCTCTCTCTCTCTCTCTCTCTCTCTCTCTCTCTCTCTCTCTCTCCCAAAGCTAGTGTTCTACCTCTTTGAGCCATAGCCCCACTTCTGGTTTTCTGGTGGTTAATTGGAGAGAAGATTCTTACGGACTTTCCTGCCCAGGCTGGCTTTGAACCATGATCCTCAGATCTCAGTTTCCGGAGTAGCTAGGATTATAGGTGTGAGCCACTGTGTCTGGCTCGATTAGTCATCTTGAGGACAGTCCATGAGTCTTCCTGGGAGAACCCCATCCCTGCAACCCATGCTCAGCCAAGAGTTCACCAGGGATGAGTGGGCACCATGCGGAGGAAATGGAGTTGGGTGGACATCTTGCTTGCCTACCTCACAGACTCTCCCTTTTCCTTTGGGGTGGTGAAGTGAGAATTGGAAAGGAACCAACCTCAAATCACTCCAGCCCCTGGCACACTCCATCCAGCTGCCTCCACCCCAGGGATGGACCTCTTCTGTCTCCACAGCGAGATGAAGAATGAGATGAACAGTAAGCATGGACACACATGCAGGCAGCTGCCAGTTCTCCATCTGCCTGGCCAATGGAGAGGCTGAGGCCCCACAGGTAAGCAAGAGGGAGGAGACACTGGGCTGATCTGAACTACCCTTGGTAATCAGTGGGGAAAGGCCCAGAAGGGGCCAAAGTAGGAGGGCCCACTGTTGCAGGCAGTAGGGCACTGCAGGGTGAAGAGTGGGAAAAGGGCTGGGTTTTTTTTGCAACCCAAGGGTAAATTGAGCTCAGCCACATGAGTGGCTGGGAGAAGAGCTGAGCCCAGCTCTCCCCTTTGATTCAAACCCAGGAGCCCTGGGATTTGGGACAGGGAGTCTGGGAGCCACCATCTACGATCTTTCTGGAGGGTGGCTTTTATCTGCGTTCTACTGCCTGGGCCTAGCAGGTCACCTCCTGGGGTCTCTTGGGTGGGGTTTGGGGTCAGTGGCTCCAGAGATGAAAAGGAAGCCCTTTCTACCAGAGGAGCTGCTGCCTGTGGACAAATGACCACGGCAAGAGGATGAAAGTGGCACTGCTACGTGTCCTTCAGCCGAGAGGTGGTAGAGGAGGTGGGGGGCAGACATGTGGGGGTCATCACCCTAAATATCTTGTGCTTGGTCACTCTGGGCTATCAGGGTTCAAGGCAGGCCAGGGGTGTGAAGGCAGACAGAGGAGACTCGATTGTGTGTGCTCCACTGAGCTGGGACATCAGCACAGACTGGCAGTGGGGAGAGAAGAGATGGTGAGGGACTGGGGCAGGGGCAGGGGAATCCCCACCAGATGCTGGATGGGTGGGCCTGGAGCTGGAGAAAGTACAGGTGTCTCAGTTCCTGAGAAATGGGGCACATTTCTCCTGCCTGCCTTCTTTGGGCACCAGCAACCAGTCAACTAAAGGGGTGGTGGGGTGTCCTGGAGCAAGACTCTGCCTCCAGCCTCCAGCCTCTACCTTTGGTGCCCACTTCAGTTTCTTGGTCAAATAAACAGCAAGCTCTCAGGACTGAGATCTCAGGAACAAAGGATAGCCTGCGGCCTCCAGAAAAAGGGAACTTGGAATTAGACTGGGCCAGGGGGAAGAGAGGCCATGACAGAGGAGGGTCTGAATTCGGGAAGGAGTGGGAAGGGCTATTGGGCGGCGGCCAGCCGGAGGCTTGGGCACGGGGCGCCTGGAGGAGAACCCCTACCCAGGCCCCACCACAGGCCAGCCTGGTCAGGAGATCTCATTGCCAAACACCTCGAGCACCAGGGGCGTGAGCTTCGTGCTGCTGCCGGGCTGGAAGGAGAGGCAGCGGTACTGCTTGGAGTGTTCCTCGTTGAGGCTGCGCAGGTCGGCCAGTTTCTGGATCATCTTGGCGTAGAGCAGGTGGCTACCCGGGGGCGGGTGACGGCAGCGGATGTAGGTCTGCAGCGTGTTGGACAGACGGTCCTGGATGGCCTCGATCAGCTTCCGGTCCTGTACTCCAGGGCGGTCTGTGCGCGGGGCGGGGAGGAGAAGACTCAGGGGCTCTGAGCTGGTTTCCCCATGGCTCCATCTTATCCCCACCCCACCCCAGCACTACCTCCAGCAGCCACCCGGTGTGACTACTGACTTGGGACACCATCCTGCCTACAGACCCTACATGGGGATCCCTTGCGTTTTGGATCAAGTCCTTTCACGAGCCCATCTAACCTGGCTCCACTTCAGTCAGTCCCCTTCCTCTGTTTCTATTCCAGGTAGTTCCATCTGCTTGGAATTCAGCGTGTCCTTTGGGGGGTGGGGGGGGTGGGGTGTTGGTGTTGGTTGCTGATCCTGGCACTTGAACTCAGGATTTGGGCACTGTTCTTTAGTTCTTTTCATTTAAAGCTGGCACTCCACCACTTGAGCCACACCTTCACTTTCTTCTCTTTTTTTATGGGGGGGAGGAACTGGTGAATTGGAGATAAGTGATAAGTGTCTCTCCGATTTATCTGCCCAGGCTGGTTTCTTTGATCCTCAGATCTCAACCTCCTGAGCAGCTAGGATTACAGGTGTGAGCCACTAGTGTCCAGCCATACCTTGATTTTCAAAACTCTCATCATATTAGGAATTCATGTTACATCATGTTCGTTTCATGTGCTCCCCCCCCTAAGCTTCATGGAAAGGGAGAGTTTGTGTCCTTTGCTGTTGAATCCCTATGCCTATCCCAGTGTTTAGCACTTAGCAAGTACCTCATAAGTTAGTGCTCGCTACATGAACCAGGAGAGGAGACAAGGGGAGGCTATGCCCTTGCCTTGGGCCTACAGAAGGAGGTAAGAACACAGTCCTAGGCACAGACTCTTTCTTTACTTGTCCTCTGAACATGGCTCAGGCTGAGGTGGAGCTACATCACCAGCAAGACCAGAAGAATTTCCTCCTTAGCCTTTTTGCCATTTTCTCACCCCAAATAATAAGAAGAGATCAAGAGTCACCACACAAGGCTTCCAAACGGTCTAGGCAGACCCATCTGTCATTCTCCAGGGTTTTTTGTTTTGCCATCCTAGGGTTGAACTCAGACCCTGGGTGCTGTCATTGAGTTTTTTTGCTCAAAGCTAGTGCTCTACTACTTGAGCCACAGCTCTACGTCTAGCTTTTTGGTAGTTAATTGGAGTTAAGAATCTCACAGACTTTCCTGCCTAGTCTGGCTTTGAACTGTAATCCTGAGTAGCTAGGATTACAGGCATGAGCTACCAGTACCCAGCGTCTCCAGGGTTTTATGCCTGGTCTCAGAGGAACCTTGGATGACAGAAAGTTCAGCCCAGTTCCAGCCTGGGAACACCCAGGCCTGCCTGTGACCCATTTATCTGGTTCTTCAGAACCCACGAACCCCCTTCTGTTTCTGTAAGGCAAAGCAAAGGGCAAGAGGGACCCCTGGTGGACCACAGTGAGCCCCCTCTCCCACACAGTGGGCATTTCCTTTTGCTTCTCTTCAGTTCTTCCTCCACACTGCTCTTCTGGCTTTTACTAGGCTTTTGTGATTCACTTCCCAGGTTCCCACTTTCCCAGCAACCCTTGCTGCTGGGCTGCATACCTGGGGAGACGATGCAGATGGCCATGAGTAGGACATGTTCCTCCTCGTGCAAGTTCAGCTTCTTCAGCCCTACCTGGAACTTGATGAGGGGCTCAATCAGCTCCTGGTTATGTCCCGCTGTGGGGGAGAATAGCCAAGTTCTGTGGGCAGAAATGGAGAGCTGACCACCCCTCTCCCTCCAGCCCTGACCCTGGCTCTTCTTTCCCTAAAGGAGTGTTTGCCTAGTCTCCTTCCATGTGCCTGGTGGGCACTCAAGACCCCCAGGTCTTGAGTGAGGTAGAGGCAGGTGAGGTAGAGTCAGAAGAAAAGGTGGAGGAGGACTCCAGCCGCACCTTTGGTCACGTCAGTGAAGTCATACTTGTAGTCCTGGCTGCCACAGTCCCAGGTCATGTCGTCCATGCTGAAAGACTGGTTGGAGCGCAGCATGATCACCTCGATGGCACTGGACTTGAGCAGCACAATCTGGTCGTCAGCGGTGAGATCCCTTTGGGGAAGGGCAGGGGTGTCAGTGACCTTCACGTCACAAACCACACACATTTGTTTAGTGTTTCGACCTGCCAGGTAAGCAGTACATACTCAGATCCTTGATCAAGATTTTGTTTGTTTGTTTTGTGCCAGTCCTGGGGCTTGAACTCAGGGCCTGGGCGTTCTATCCCTGAGCTTTATTGTGTTCAAGGCTACTGCTCTACGACTTACTTGAGCCATAGCTCCACTGCTGGCTTTTTTTGTGTGTGTGGTTAATTGAGTTTCATGGCCTTTTCTGCCTGGTCTGGCTTTGAACTGTGATCCTCAGATCTCAGCCTCCCGAATAGCTAGAATTATGGTGTGAGCCATTGATGCCCAGCTTCATCAAGGGGTTTGTAGCCTGGTTGGAAAGGAAAAGAATATTCCTTGAGGGAGAACAATTCAAGACTGCTGTGTACCAAGGTGAGAAGTGAAACAGCTCAGTGACTAAGACAAAAGAAAGCCAGTGACTTATGCAGCTGGAGCTTTTAGGGACAGGAAGAGAACTTGAAGAAGCCTCCCAAGTTATGGCATGAATAAGTTCATCTTGACACTGTCTATGATTCCTCTCCTCTCCTCTCCTCTCCTCTCCTCTCCTCTCCTCTCCTCTCCTCTCCTCTCCTCTCCTCTCCTCTCCTCTCCTCTCCTCTCCTCTCCTCTCCTCTCCTCTCCTCTCCTCTCCTCTCCTCTCCTCTCCTCTCCTCTCCTCTCCTCTCCTCTCCTCTCCTCTCCTCTTCTCTCCTCTCCTCTCCTCTCCCCTCCCCTCCCCTCCTCTCCTCTCCCCTCCCTTCCCCTCCCCTCCCTTCCCCTCCCCTCCTCTCTCTTTCCTTCTTCCTTTCCTTCCCTCTTTCCCTTCCCTTTCCCTTCTTCCTTTCCTTTCTCTTCCCTTCCCTCTCCTACCCCTAGGGTGTGAATTTAGGGTCTGGGCACTTGTCCCTTAGCTTTTTCCCTTAAGACTGGCATGGCTCCACTTCAGCTTTTTTGCTGGTTAATTGCAGGTAAGTGTCTTGATTTGTTTGCTCAGGCTGGCTTTACAGCATGATCCTCAGATCTCAGCTTCTTTAGTAGCTAGGATGACAAGCAGGAGTCATCAGAAGTGGATATCCTCTCCTTCCTCCTGTCCTGTAGTCCTCAGTAGTAAACTCAATCAGTTCTTTCTCCAGGAGAAAGAATTGGCCTTGGCCTTATCCTGTTTCCACCACAGCTTCTCTGGTTCAAGACTCGACTGTCCTCCACAATAGACTCCTATGAGAATCCTAAACTCTCTCAAGTCTCTCACCCATCTTTCCTACTTCTGCCTCAAGAAAATGTCATTCATGTGCCCAGGAATCTAGTCTCTCTGTCTCTCTCTATCCCTCTGTGTTTTGCTCTCTTTCTTTCTCTCTCTCTCTCCTTCTCACTGGTACTTAGGGACTTGTTCTTGCTAGGAAGGGACTCTACTACTTGAACTATGTTTCCTTACTAACTTTCAAACACTGCCTCCCCACCCACCCACCCCAGCCCTCAGTATCAAGCT
This sequence comes from Perognathus longimembris pacificus, assembly GCF_023159225.1. Classification (NCBI taxonomy): domain Eukaryota; kingdom Metazoa; phylum Chordata; class Mammalia; order Rodentia; family Heteromyidae; genus Perognathus; species Perognathus longimembris. Next base: position 55,999,086 of record NC_063161.1, on the reverse strand, counting down.
GGTGCTCTTTAATTTGGTTCCATCCATTTTCCCAGCCTCACTTCCCATCGCAGCCTCTACCACCCACCCCTCCATTCTAGCAACCTTGGCATTGTGTGCTCAGATGCTGTGTAGCCTCACACCCCATGTCTTTGAGCATGCTGCAAGCCCCAGGAAGGGGCATCCGTCCTTCTGTTAACGTTCTTTAATGTTCTACCTCATCATTCTGCTCCATAATCCAACCCCCACACTACAATACTGCAGGCAGAATTACAACCCACTGTACATTGTTGTTGTTTTTTAAATTTTTATTGTAAAGGTGATGTACAGTTAAGGTTAAACTTTGGGTTACAGTTTGTGTATTGCTTTTGCTTGTGTTTTTACTTTCCCACTTTTCCTTTCAGCTTTATAAAAGATTGTTTCTGACTCTTTACTTGTTTTTGGTCTTTGTATTTGTTTATTTATTTATTTTTGTGCTGGTCCTGGCCTTGAACTCAGGGCTTGGGCTCTACCCCTGGGCTTTTGCTCAAGGCTAGTGCTTTACCACTTGAGCCACAGCTCCACTCTGGGTCTTTTTTAAATTGGAGATAAGAGTCTCATAGACTTTCCTGCCCAGGCTGGCTTTGACCCATGACCCTCAGATTTCAGCCTCTGAGCTGCTAGGATTACAGGTGTGAGTCCCCAGCACCTGGCTTAATTCTTCTTCTATTGAGCTATGATCCACTTACCCTTTTGTTATAATTTTGTACTCTGAAGGTATGCAGAAGACACATTTCCCATTAGCATGAGAATTCCCTTTTCACCATGGTTAATGGATATTTTTGGCAGTAGTGGGATTTGAACACAGGGCTTTCCATTTGCTGAGAAGCCATCTGCTGCTGAGCTATCCTCTGTCTCTTTCTGAGCTGTTATTTTTGAGATAAGATGTCACTTCCTGCCTGGACTAGGATTTTCCTATTTTTGGTTTCCTGCTGTAGCTGGGATAACAGGCAAGATCACCATCCCATTTGTGTGTATGTGTGTGTGTGTGTGTGTGTGTGTGTGTGTGTGTGTGAGAGAGAGAGAGAGAGAGAGAGAGAATATGTTGGTCCTAGGGCTTGAACTTGGCCTGGATGCTGTCCCTGAGCTTTTGTGCTCAAGGCTCGTTCTCTATCACTTGAACTACAGCTCCACATCTGGCTTTTTTTTTTTTTTTTTAGTTTAGTGGAGATAAGAGTCACAGACTTTTCTGCTCAGGCTGGCTTCAAACCCTGCTCCTCAGATCTCAACTTTCTAAGTAACTGGGATTTCAGGTGCAAGCCACCAGTGCTCTGCTGGGATTTCTAAGCGTGGTTCACGGTTTAGAGTGGTGGTGCACAGAGTTGATGTTAGGCGAAATGGGTAGGAAGTTTCCTCCTGCAGCCAGGCCATGTAGCACCTCCCTCACTGTGGTGACATTTGACTCCTTGTCACTTCATGGCTGTGGCCACTTTGGGCATCTGAGATGTGTCTGGGCATGGCACTGCTGTGTCTTGGTCTTTCCCACCCTCACGGCAAGGTCTAGCCCCTCCTTACCAAGGTTCCCACAGTCCTGGAAGCAGGTTTCTGCCCAGCCCTTTATCTCTTTGCAGCCATTGTTTACCTGTCTATCTCTTCCATCAGTCTCTGCATCCCTGGAGGGCAGGGACTGTGTCCCAGTCAACTGCGCTCTTCCATAGTTTATACAAGAAAGCTGTTTATTGGATGAATGCATGCACCAGAAAGGACATGACATCCCTTGCCCCTGGCTTTGAACTCAGGGAGGAGTCCCTAGAAATGAAGTTGAGGCATCTGGCTCCTGGAACTGGGTCCCAGGTGCCCCTTATTTGTCAGTACAGCCAAGGTGCTGGGTACCGGCATGCATCCTCGGTTGCTTAGAGGACACTGTCCTCTCCAGGCACTCCCTCCCTCCCTCCCTCCCTGAGTGACTTCCTTCCTTCCTTCCTTCCTTCCTTCCTTCCTTCCTTCCTTCCTTCCTTCCTTCCTTCCTTCCTTTTTGTCTTTCTCTTTTGTGCCAGTCCCGAGGCTGGAATTCAGGGCCTGAGCACTGTCCCTGAACGTTTGTTCTAGGCTAATGTTCTACCACTTGAGCCATATCTCCACTTCTGGCTTTTTGGTAATTAATAGGAGATAAGAGTCTCATGGGCTTTCATGCCTGGGCAGGCATTGAACCACAATCTTCAGATCTCAGTCTCTGAGTAGCTAGGTTTATAGGCATGAGCCATCAGGGCCATGAATTTCTTTTGTACTACCAAGGGAGGAAGTTTGTGGATGATCCCTAGAGGATGAAGGACAGGAGGTGGGAAGAGGGAGCAGGGCCAAAGGCTGCTGTGGCATAGTTACACCCCGAACAGCCCATCCAGTCCCACCCTGTGTTGGTCCTCTGCCCGACAGATTCTCATCCTACCCCTGTTCCCTCACCCACACACACTTCTCATCCTGCCTTCCCATACCTGCAAGAGGAGGGGCCGCTGCCTGCGGGCAGCAAGATCAAAGCCACCAGGACCCAACCACTGGTCCTCAACTTCTTGGGAAAATAAAGCTCTCACCTAGGCCTAATTGTTTGTTTGTTTGCTTCTGTGCTAATACTGAGGTTTAAACACAGGGCCTGGGTACTGTCCCTTGACTTTTTTACTTAGTCTGGTACTCTGCCACTTAAGCCACAGCTCTGCTTCTAGTTTTTTAGTTGCTAACTGTATATAAGAGTTTTAGGGGCTTTTCCTATTTAGGCTGGCTTTGAACCATGATCTTTTGATCCCAAACTCCTAAATAGCTAGGATTACAGGCGTGAGACATAGGCATCCAGCATGAGAAATTTTCTTTTCAGGACAGTTTTCCCAAGTGTCCAACCCTAGCCTCCAGTTACAACCACCAAACATCAGCATCTGAGGGACTCAGGGACCACCCGTCCACATTCCCGCCAGAGCAAGAAAGGACGAAGCCTGACAGATAATTAAAACGAGGATGGCAGCCAGGTGCTACTGCGCAGACTGGCACCGTAGCGTGTTTTCATCTCTAGCTATTTACACAAAACAAGAGTCTGGAAGACACAGACTTTGCAAACAATAACAGGAGGGAGGAGGGAGTTGGAACTTGTGCTCCATGGAATGTTTTGGCAGTTGGCAAGGAAAGGTTCTGGGTTTAGGTAAACCAGGCCCAGTAACACATGGGGTTCACCAAAGATACAGTCACTTGTTCCTGCCAGTATGCCAGATGGCCCTTGCACTTATGTTGCAACCCAAAGCGAATACAATAAGAGGGTTCAGGTAAAGACCAGAAGAGCACTGGAGACTTTCCGGCTGAAGTGCTGGTGACACACACAAAATAACAAAGTCAGTTGTCTAAGGGCAGAAAGAAACTGGGAAGTGGCTGAGATTAGCCCTGTGAATAACCAACTGATCACTTTCCTACACAGGCAATAAAGGACAGCTCATGCTAGTTTCCAGCTGAAGTTGACCAATGTCAAGTCATTTTTCAGCTCTCAGGATTAGCTGTTCATTGGAGATTAGAGTCTCATGGACTGTCCTGCTTGGGCTAGCTTCGAACCCTGGTCCTCAGATCACAGCCTCCTGGGTAGCAAGGATTACAGGGGTGAGCTACCAGTACTGGTCCTTTCTAATTCTAAACTACATTGTGCATATATTTTATGGCAATGGATACAATGAACTGGAAAGAATAAGGATCTAAATATATATTCTAGTACATATATTAATTATTGGGATATGGAATTGTCTCACAATGTATCTACTAAAAGTGACAGCTCTTTATTGTTTCAACAATATTTAATGCTGCATGAATATTCAGATGTAAGTATTATACACACTATATTTTAAAACACTAGGACATTGGAACAAAGGAGAAGAATTTCTATGCATGGATCTATAAAGGAGAATCTCTAATCCAGTAGAACTTGTATCTATTATGACCAGAAATGGTGTTTAAATGGGAATTTGTCCAGGTACTGGTGGCTCATGCTTGTAATCTGAGCTACTCAGGAGACTTAGATCTGAGGATCATGGTTTGAAGCCAGCCTGGGCAGGAAAGTCTGTGAGACTCTTACTGCCGCTAAAGTACAAAAAAAGCTGGAAGTGGAGCTATTGCTCAAATGGTAGCATATTAGTGTTGAGCACAAAAGGTGAGGGGCAGTGCCCAGTTCCTGAGTTCAAGCCCCAGGACCGAAGGGGTGGGGAAGGGAATGTGGATGAAGGATGGCCAGGCCATATATGCCAGTAAGATTTATTTCCATCCCTCTTGGATTCCCGGATTTAATTTTTTTTTTTTTAATGTTTGGATACCAGCACTGGGACTTAAACTCAGGCCAAGATGGTGTCCCTTAGCTTTTTCACTTAAGATGATACCACTTGAACTATAGTTCCACATCTAACTTTTTGGTATTTACCTGGAGAATAAGACTTTCTTGTCTGGCTGGCTTCAAACCTCAATCCTCAGATCTTAGCCTCTGAAGTAGCTAGGATTAGAGGAGTGAGCCACTGATACTCAGCAATGTTTATTTATTTATTTATTTATTTATTTATTTGGCCAGTCCTGGGCCTTGGACTCAGGGCTGAGCACTGTCCCTGGCTTCTTCCCGCTCAAGGCTAGCACTCTGCCACCTGAGCCACAGCGCCCCTTCTGGCCGTTTTCCATATATGTGGTGTTGGGGAATCGAACCGAGAGCTTCATGTGTAGGAGGCAAGCACTCTTGCCACTAGGCCATATTCCCAGCCCGTTGTTGTTGTTTTTAAACAAGTCTATATGCCTGCCATATGCTTTCATCTAGCACTTCTCAAAATTGGGAGTGGAGGAATACTGTCAGTTGAAGTTGAATGAATGATGCAAAGATTAGAGTCCAGACAGCAGGAGTGGACAAGGCACTGTCCACTCTAGTGAACTCTAGGCCTGCTTCTGATGCCAGAAAGAGACTCTGGCTGGCTACTAAACCTCACTGGATTTTCATTTCATTATCCAGAAAGTGTGGGATGGAAAGCTTGTCAGGGTGAGCTCCCGAGTAATGCTGGGTGGGCTAAATATCCAAAACATAGATTCTTGCTCTATTTCTCCCAGACTCTCACTTAGGAAGTCTAAGTCTATTTTAGGAAAGCAGAGGATTTATGATCTCCAGGCCTTTTTCTAGCTCAGTCATGGATTCTGACTGCTCCCCCCAGATGTTCCAGAAGCTTCTTACCTGAATCCTGGGATCATCTTGGCAAAACCAATGACCTTTTGGATGCTGTAACTGACTAGGTCAGCCAGATGGGGCAACATGGAAAGCTGGGACAGACCCAGTGTCACAGAGGGGTCATCTGGGTCTTCTTCATTCAGATCCAGGTAGGAGAAGTTGGAGGGTTCCATAATGTCTAGGGAAGAAGAGGACAGGGCGGAGCTGTTGAAAGCCGAGACCCTCTTGCTTGCCTCTGAGAGAAACACATGTATCACAGCTGCAGAACCAGGGGTCGCCTTCCTCCAGACTAACTCTTCAGCCCCGGCCCAGGAGTCTTCCGCATGTCTCCGTCTCATCTCTTTTCTTTTTCTTTGGTCCAAGACTGGAATTTGAACTCAGTATCGGACACTTTCGCTCATTGGCTAGCACTCTACCCACGGAGCCATGCCTCCAACCCCTGTGTCTGTGTCTCTTATTTTAGCAGTATGAATTGGTAAAATCCAAGAGGCAAGCTGGGTGCTGGTAGCTCACACCTGTAATCCTAGCTGCTCAGGAGGCTGGGATTTGAGGATCACAATTCAAAGCCAGCCCAGGCAGGGAAGCCTGTGACACTGTTATCTCTAATTAACAAACAAAAAGCTGGAAGTGGAAGTGTGGATCAAGTGGGAGAATGCTAACCTTGAACAAAACAAGCCAAGCAAGAGTGTGAGACCCTGAGTTCAAGTTGCAGTAGTAGAAAACCCAAAAATTCTAAGAGGCAGATACCTGGAAAAACAAAACTTCCTTGAGCAATGGTAGGCAGACTATGTGTTGTTCCAAATGATCTCAGCACTTGGGAGGCAGAGGCAGGAGGATCTTGAGTTCAAGCCTAGCCTGGGCTATGTAGCAAGAAGACTTTGTCTCAGCACTTCTCCCTCCAAACCAAAAAAGAATGTGCGACCAATAAAGCCATGGGGAGAGAGGGGGCTCAATCTTGCTAGTGATCAAAGAACAGCAAAGTAAAACATCTATAATTTTCACCTATAATTTAGAAACAAGTACATTTAAATATTGATTTGGTATTTGTAAAGATTCAGGGGATTGGGCAGTTCTTATGACATGATGAATATTAAGGAAAAATGTACATTTGTGCAGATAACCTACATAGCTATCTGACGGTAAACGTCAAAGCCTTCCATTTCTGGGCATAGTGGCTCATGCCTGTAATCCCAGCACTCAGAAGGTGGAAGTAGGAGGATGGAGCGTTTGAGGCTAGTCTGGGCTACATGGTAAGTTCAAAGTCAGACTGGGCCACAAAGTGAGATTGTCTCAAAAACAAAACAAATGGAGATGGGCACTGATGACTCAGACCTACAAATTCATTATCCACTTCTACAAATTCATTATAAGGAAAACTTACTCTACAAGTAGTGTGTTATCTTACCAAAAGTCTAGATACCCAATGATAATGGAATTCAACGTGTTATAATGTTCCAGAAAATGACACAATCCTTAATAACTATTAATATTTAATAGTTTACTTAATAACTATCCATACTCAATGGCTATCCATACAATTTAATAACAATCTATACTGAATAGCACTTAATTCAGGGCCTGATGCTGTCAGTTGACTTTTTCTCTCACAGCTAACACTCTTACTATTTGAGTCTTATCTCCACTTTTGGCTTTCTGCTGTTTAATTGGAGATGAGTCTCCTTGGTAGGTCTGCCTTGGCTGGCTTTGAATTTAGATCCTCAGATCTCAGCATTCAGAAGCTCCTCAGATCTTCTGACATTCAGTGCTTCTCTTTAGCACCTGCTCACTTCCCTCTTGTCACTCCTGAGGGAGCAGACACTATGTCTGCTCCAATTGCTACCTCTGTCCATTTGGCATTAGGTCTCTTTCCATCTGTTCTCCATTCATGCACAGGTGCCTTACCAAGTCTGGGAGGATCCCATCTGAAAGCTTCCCTACCCTCCTACACTCCATTGTGAGAGGTACAGGGAGAAAGGTTGAGGCAGGATGAGAAGAGGATGGTAAGAAGGGACTATTGGAAGAAAAATTTCTGGTAAGCTGGAGGCGACAAGTTGCCCAGGGCCATGATGGTTTCCCAGTGCTCAGGCAAGGGAATCCACCCCAACCCCAACCATTGTCCTTCCCATGCCCATTTCAACTTTGAAAGAACCCATAATCAAAACACCACATAGAGCTCATTCCTGGTGGCTCATTCCTGTAATCCTAGCTATGTGGGAGGCTGAGATCTGAGGATCAGATTCCAAGCCAACCCCAAGCAGGAAGGTCTATGAGACTCTCACCTCCAACTAACTAACAGTAAGCTAGAAGTGGATCTGTGGCTCAAGTGGCAGAGTACTAGCCCTGAACATAAAAGCTCAGGGACTGTGCCCAAGCCTGGAGTTCAAGCCCCAGGATTGGCACACAACTCAAAAAAATTACTTGAAGAAATCAGATCACCACTCACAGAGGAAGCCCTGGCAGAGTGTGGATTAGAGGATGAGTCTGGTCTCAGAAGGTCTACCTTGCACAGCTGGCACCACAACATGGTCTCTTCTCAGCACAGGCCCAGAGCAAGCTGGGCCTCTTCTGTAAGGGAGGGGCTGCTATGTGCACACACTGCCTTCCATCCAGCCACTGCAGAGCAGGTGGGCAGGCTCCTTGGCCTGCTTAGTTGGTGGGGGGAAGTCCCGCTTACCTAGAGAGGAGGTGTAGAGATCTACACTAGTTGAGGAGGATGAGTCTTTGGAGAAGCTGGGTGTGGACCTTGGAGAATGGCTTCCTTCACTCTCATCCAAACGAACTGGAGGCTGGAAGGGAAAGATGTGGTCTTAGGGGCTCCCATTTTGAGGTCACCTTCCTTGCCTTAGCCCTGACCACTGACCGCAATGGCTTCCAGGAAGGTCTACAGGAGGTGGGGGCCTCCCTGTCAGACCAGCATCTGTCCCCTTTTTTTTGTTTTGTTTTGCCAGTCCTGGGCTTGGACTCAGGGACTGAGCACTGTCCCTGGCTTCTTTTTGCTCAAGGCTAGCACTCTGCCACTTGAGCCACAGTGTCACTTCTGGCCATTTTCTATATATGTGGTGCTGGGGAATCGAACTCAGGGCTTCATGTATGCAAGGCAAGCACCCTTGCCACTAGGCCATATTCCCAGCCCCCATTTTTTAAAATTTAATTTATTTATTAATTGAACACAGATTTTTTTGACAAGATGTTGTGCAAAAAGGGTACAGTTACATAGTAGGGCAGTGTGTACATTTCTTGTGATATAGCATCTGTCCCTTTCCTGCTTTTGTGCCAACCATGGCCCTCCCTCCCTGATCTCTGTGGCCAGACTGCATTGGTGATGGTCCACGAACTTGGCTCATCTTCCGTGGCCATCCGGCAGACATACCCGGAACTGGCTGAAGTCAGCATAGGTGGGGTCATAGGTCTTGTGATGGGCCTCCAGCAGGATGGTGATGATGTGCTGTTGTTCCTCCGACAGCTTGGGTCGCAGGCTGTCTTTCAAAGCTTCTTCTTCCTTCCGCTTCAGGATCATCTCTCGTTTGCGCTGCACCTCTTCATCTGTCAGGATGACTGGGGGAATGGGGCAAGAAGAGGAATTGGGAGAGCTAGCCTGGTGCTTCCCCCTCAAAAGCTTCCTCTGCTGCTGAAGTACCAGCCCAGGAAGACTGGCTGTCTCCTCACACTCTCTAGGCACCCTGAGGTTCCAGGAGTCTCTGATGCCCACTGATTGGGAAACACTAGGTATCCATCCATCCATCTATCCATCCATCCATCCATTTGTGCTGGTATTGGGATTTGAACTTAGGGCTTGAGCTTTTTATTTTCTTTCTTCTCAAGGCTGGAGGTCTACCACTTGAGCCACAGCTCCGCTTCTGGCATCTTGGTGGTTCACTAAAGATAAGAGTCTCAGGGATTTTCCTGCCCAGGTTGGCTTTGAACTAAGATCCTCGATCTCAGTCTCCTGAGTAGCTAGAATTACAGGCATGAACTGGCAAATGAATGCCTGGCAAATAGTAGGTTTTCTATGAGGAAAAGACAGGTGTATAAAGAAAAGAGCTTGAGAAGTGGAATAGTCTATAAGGAGGTCTCTCTCTCTCTCTCTCTCTCTCTCTCTCTCTCTCTGTTTTTTTTTTTTTTTTTTGCCAGCCCTGAGGCTTGAACTCGGGGCCTGGGCACTGTCCCTGAGCCTCTTTGTGTTCATGACTAGTGTTCTACCACTTGAGCCACAGGTCCACTTCTAGCCTCTTCTGAGTAGTTTATTGGAGATAAGAGCTTCACGGACTTTCCTGCCTAGGCTGTCTTTGAACCATGATCCTCAGATCTCAGCCTCCTGAGTAGCAAGGATTACAGACATGGGCCACTGATGCCCAGATAAGGCCTCTTTCTTGTTCTTTCCTCTATAAAGAGTGCATGTATGAGTGTCCATGAATGCATATATATGTGCTTGCATGTGTGCATGTACGTTTTTGCATCCGTGCATGTATGTGTAAGTAGGGGAGCGATAACATCTATCTCAAAGGACCATCTGCTTTGAGAACTAGCTACACATCTAGCTTCAATCTGTGATCAGATCTCGGCCTCCTTACAGGCATGGGCCACTGGCGCCCAGCTCAAGGAAGGTTTTGAGTCCTCTTGAAGTTCCTAGAGTCTAGCACTCCATCACTGTCATCTAGGACCCTCTCTCTAAGTCATTCGTGGGCAATAGATCACCTCTCCTACGTGCAGGTCTGTGTAGGGGTTCCTGTGGAAGTACTACCTGCCATAATGTGTTGGGGAGTTGCCTGGGAAGGTTGGGTTGGGGCAGGGGTGCCTGGCATGACAACTGGGCAAACAGACCTTCTGGCCAGGGCTTGCAGAGCTTAATGGCAGGAGTGGGCACCGGGGCTCTCAGCCTGTACCTACTTGCTATGTGCTGGTGCTGCCAGGGCATCTGCCCACAGAACTGGGGAGTTTCACAAGGGCAGGGAAAAGAACCATGAGCCCAAAGTGGGTGGCTTCAAGAAAAGCCCATTGGCCTAGGACTCTCTAGGAGGGTGTGTGTGTGTGTGTGTGTGTGTGTGTGTGTGTGTGTGTGTGAGGAGAGAGAGAGAGAGAGAGAGAGAGAGAGAGAGAGAGAGAGAAGCTGGCAAGGTAGGGGTGAAGAAGAGCCTCTGGTAAGTGGGAATAAACACCCTGAGCCAAAGAACTAGCAGGGAAGAGAGGTAGATGGCAAAAGATGGAGTGTTCCCTTCCATGGCCTAGGTGAGCCCTAGCAAGAGGAGGGCCGAGAGGAGGCCACACCCATGATTGACTCACCTGCTCAAAACATTGCCAATTCTCCGCCCACAGAGGGTGTCTGCTCAGACCCTAAGAGGTCACGCAGGGTGGGTGAGAAAGGAGCAGAGGACTTCCCAGGGAAAGGCAAGGGTGGAAGGCCCCTGCTGGGGGAAGCCAAACTTAGCTGTCTGGTCTTTCCCGCTCAGTTGAGGAGTGGGCAGAGCTGGTGATGAAAGGATGTGGAGAAGGCCAGTCACACCGCGTGCATACTTCTGAGCCTTGCTCACTTTGGGAGCCCCTTGTGATTCTATGAGGCTATTTTCCTTTTTTTTTTTTTTTTTGTGCCAGTCCTGGAGCTTGAACTCAGAGTCTGGGCACCGTCCTAAGCTTTTATGCTCAAGGCTAGCTAGCACTCTACCACTTGAACCACAGCTCCACTTCTGGCTTTTTTGGTGGTTCATTGGAGGTAAGAATCTCACAGAATTTCCTGCTTGGACTGGCTTTGAACTGAGATCCTCAGATCTCAGCCTCCTGAGTAGCTTTACAGATGTGAGCCACTGGTGCCTGGCTCTATTCCCTTCCCTTAAAAAAAAAAAGTTTCTTGGCTCCTCATTGCTTACTTAAACCAGAGTCAAGGCTCAAGACCTTTCATGGTTTGGCTTCTTCCTAACTTTCTAGTCTCATTTCCCAGCATCCTTGGGCACAGCTTCTGTTCCAGGAGTATGGGCATCGCTGACAGGTGAAGATGCTCTGCTCACACTTGCAGTCACATTGCCAGCTGTGTATCCTCTCCCTAACATCCATTCAGGTCCTTTCCCTTCTTTAGTGGCCAGATGATAGCCCTCTTTTGCCATAAAGTCATTGTTTTGGATTGTTTTTGTTTGCTATACTGGAACTTGAACTCAGGGCCTGGGGGCTGTCCCTGAGCTTTTTCACTCAAGGCTAGTGCTCTACCACTTTGAATCATAGTGCCACTTCCAGTTTTCTGGTGGTTAATTGGAGATTTAGTAGGCCTCATAGACTTTCCTAGCCAGGCTGACTTTGAACTGCAATCCTCAGATCTCAGCCTTCTGAGTAGCCAGGATTACAAGCATGAGCCACTGGAGCCCAGCTAAGTCTGCCACACTTTTTTTTTTTTTTTTTGGCCAGTCCTGGGGCTTGGACTCAGGGCCTGAGCACTGTCCCTGGCTTCTTTTTTTGCTCAAGGCTAGCACTCTGCCACTTGCGCCACAACGCCACTTCTGGCCATTTTCTGTATATGTGGTGCTGGGGAATCGAACCCAGGGCCTCATGTATATGAGGCAGGCACTCTTGCCACTAGGCCATATCCCCAGCCCAGTCTGCCACACTTTTAAGCCTACAGTGAGAACTTAAAAGATCTCCTTCACTACCCCAAAAGTTACTTAAGGTCAAGGGTCATCATAATTATTGACCTTTCTCCACAGCCCGGGGGATTCATGACTACAGAGCTGGTCTTACAGTCTAATGCCAGATATCAAGCATATCAACACAGATTGTGCCTCCATGTGCAAGTCCTTGTCCTGGGCTCATGGAAAGGCATCAAGGAATGCACCAGGGTGCCTAAACCCTGCCGTGTTATGAATGGCACACCTGACATGCCAGGTCACTGAGTAAACACAGTATCTGTGTGCGTGCGTGTGTGTGCTTGTGCGCGCGCATGCACACGCACCTATCCTGGAGCTTGAGCTCAACACTCAAGCACTGTCCTTTATCTTCTTTTCCTAAAAGCTAGTGTTCTACCACTTGAGCCACAGCTCTACTTTTAGCTTTTTGGTGGTGGTTTATTGGAGATAGGAGTCTCACAGACTTCCTTGCTTGGGCTGACTGTGATCCTCTTAGATCTCAGCCTCCTGAGTAGCTAGGATTACAGGTGTGAGTGACCAGCACCCAGCCTGTAAATACTTTTTGTACACTGACTACATATACTTGCTCCTTATCCTAACTCCTTAAGGCGAGTGCTCTTATTGCTCCTATTTTGCAGATGGGGGAACAGAGGTCAGAGAAGCCACATGTCTTGCCCAGGATCACACAGCTAACATGGTAGAGCTGGATCTGGCATCAACAGCCACAACCACCATGCTACCTGCCTCTGACTGTAACATTTATGGCTGTTCAGTGGCATGGTGGCCACCACCACGGAACTGGAACTCATAACATGTTGCAGTACCTCTGAAGAGTGTGAAACATGTAAGTAGTAAAGTTTGTCAATAACTGAATTTAAAAAGACAAAGAAGGCTGGGTGCCCTCACACCTGTTATCCTAGCTACTCAGGAGGCTGAGAGCTGAGGATTACAGTTCAAAGCCAGCCTGGGCAAAAGAGAAAGTCTGTGGGACTCTTATCTCTAATTAACCACCAAGAAGCTAGAAGTGGAGCTGTGGCTCATGTGGGTAGAGCATTAGCCTTGAGTGAAAAAGCTCAGGGACAGTGCTCAGACTCTGAGTTCAAGCCCCAGTACTAGCACAAGCAAACAAATAAACAAATCCCAACCAAACCAAAAAAACCCAAAGAAGATTCCAGGTTAATGTCACAACACCTTTCCACAGTCACTTGCATCCGATAGCAGCCAACATCCCCTGTGTAAAGATGGGAAAGGCGACAGGGTGGCCCAACTGGGGAGTGTCTATCAAGGTGACATTGATTAGAAATGGAATAATCCACACATCTTTTACATAGGCAAATGTGATTATGATTTATGAAATAATATGCTTAAAGGAGTTATTGATTTCCAAGTCACAGGAAGCAGACAGACCTCTGTTATGATGAAATCTGATGCCATCAACTTAATTTGTTCCCTTACTGGGTTCCCCTTCTGGAACTCAGCTTTTTAGCTAGTTTTACAAATGGTAAGACACTGTGGTCTCTGTGATAGGCTAGGCCTTAGAGATAGCAGACAGGGCAGGGGATCTGCAAGCAGCTTTGATCAGTGAGCTCTCAGAATTCTGAGACAAGATTTCCAGGCCGAGATACCAAGGAAGTCTAAGCAGGATCTCTTTGGTGCTAGCCTGACTTCAGTGCAGTGGAAAGAACTGGTCTTGTGGTGGGCAGACCTGCCTCCCTCCCTGCCTCCCTGCCTCCCTGCCTCCCTCCCTCCCTCCCTCCCTCCCTCCCTCCCTCCCTCCCTCCCTCCCTCCCTCCCTCCCTCCCTCCCTCCCTCCCTCCCTCCCTCCCTTCCTTCCTTCCTTCCTTCCTTCCTTCCTTCCTTCCTTCCTTCCTTCCTTCCTTCCTTCCTTCCCTTCTTCCCTCTTTCCCTCCTTCCTTTTTATTTTCTAGTGTCAGCCCTGGAGTTTAAACTCAGGACCTGGGCCCTGTCACTGATCTTTTGTACTCAGGGCTAGCACTCTACTGCTTGAGCTGTAGCTACACTTCCAGCTTTTTGGTGGTTAATTGGAGATAAGAGTCTCACAGACTTCCCTGCCTGAGCTGGCTTCAAACAGATCTCAGCCTCCTGTGTAGCTAGGATTCTAGGTGTGAGCCACTGGCGCCTGGCCGGTCTGACATTCCTATTCTAACTGGAGCACAAGGCTTCGTGTCTCTTGCACTGGTGACAGGAGAGCAGGCAAGCAGGACAGGGTCACAGAACTCCCTGGGGCCAAGATACAAAGCGAATCTAGAAATGGGCAGTCACTTCTGGCTGACTGTCTCTATCATGTGGTATGGTGCTCCTGGGAAAGGGCCCCCTACCCCAAACACAGCATGTGGGCCTGATGTTGCTCCTTACCATGGATATTGTAATCCGTGGGGACTCAAAGGGATCTAGGAGGGACACAAGTGGGGTTCTAGTCCCAGTTCACCTCCAACTTACTCTGTGACCCCAATCTCAGATGATCTGAGCATTCTTCCTAAATTTTAGGCTAATAGGACAGGCTCTTCCTGTTGAGACTCAGGCCAGGGGCTTCGGAGGCATTAGCAAGGTTGACCCTAACTCTTGGGATAGCATTTTACTATGCCTAGCAGTGTAACTTTCTCTTTCTTCTTCTTCTTCTTCTTCTTCTTCTTCTTCTTCTTCTTCTTCTTCTTCTTCTTCTTCTTCTTCTTCCTCCTCCTCCTTCTCCTCCTCTTCCTCCTCCTCCTCCTCCTCCTCCTCCTTCTTTTCCTCCTCCTCCCCCTCCTTCTTTTGGAGAGGGAACATCCTAAGGCTCAAACTCTGGGCCTGGGAGCTACCCCTGAGCTTTTTGTGTTCAAGGCTGTGTTCTACCACTTGAGCTACAGATCCACTTTGAGCCTTTAGGTAATTAGAGTCTTACAGAATTCCCTTCCCAGGATTGCTTCAAACTGTTATCCTCAGACCTCAGACTCCTGAGTAGCTAGGATTGCAGGTGTGAGCCACGGGCACCTGGCTCCCTGCCATTCTTGGATGGCTGAATCCTCAGAACCCCAGGCTCCATGCCTCAAAGAGGCCACTGCTTCCCAGAGGCAGGGCAGATGTGGTATCATACCTTGTTTGTGCCCACCTGAGAGCACTCCACACACATTGCAGGCCCCACCAAAAATGTGTGTGGAGCCTCATAAGGTGTCAGGCCTTGGGCCTCCCTGTTCTCTTCTCCAGCATAAACACAGGATCAGGGTGGGGCAGAGACTGGGTGGGAGCCACTGGCGTGTCCAGGCCTGCCAGCATGCTGCGGGGGGGTGGGGGGGTGGGGTGGGGGAAGAAGGAGGGCCTGGAAACTCCTTCCAAGTCTGCCAGTGTTGGCTGGAGAGCCGAGATAAAGAGTGCAGAGCTTTAATCAAGCCTCTAGTAGGAGATCCGGGGTGAAGGCCTCCACTGTGCTGCTGATTCTCAGCTATGGCAATGGAAGAAATTTCCCATTCCATAAACCTTGTCCTATGAGTTTGCTCCTGCCACATGTGTAATCTATCCTCTGCCTCTCCTCCCCGCCCCCCCCGCCAAATAGTCCCATAGCCAGAAGGAGGGGTGCATGAATCTAAGCCTCCCCTGGAGACTCTAAGGATCACGAGGTTGGAAGAGCATGGGCTCTGTCTTAGGGCTGGATGGGAGTCTGGGTGCAAACTCCACACAGGAGTGGTCGGGGGAAGTAGAGCAGGGATGGCTATGCAGAGGACTCTCCTTCCCAGCCGATCTAGGACCCTGCCTCCAGTCTCTGTGGCATCCTGTGAATTCAGTGGCTTCTCTGGTTACCAAATAATGGTTCTAGAGCTCAGGGTTTATGGGTAGAGTGGTCAGAATATTCCTGAACATCTGCCACTTTTGCCAGGCCCCAGTGGTTCATGCTTATAATGCTAGCTACTCAGAAGGCTGAGATGGTGGTTCAAAGCCAGCTGGAGCAGGAAAACCCCATGGAACTCTTATATTAACCACCAATAAATTAACCACCAATAAATAAATGAATAAAGCCAGAAATGGAGCTGTGGATTAAGGTGATAGCCTTGAGCACAAAAGTTCAGGGATAGCACCCAGGCCCTGTTGTTCAAGCCCCAGGACTGGCACTCACGTGTGTGTGTGTGCACAAATACACACACACACATACACACACCAGTAACTAAAGTCTTCTCAAGACCCCAGTCCAACCATGACCTTTGCCCACCGCCCCGGATACTCACATTCCTTCATCATGCCAATGTCCACACAGCGTTTGAGCCGACAGGCCTGGCAGTGGCGCCGGTTGTCTTTGGTTATGCGACAGTCCCCATTGAAGGGACAGGTGAACAGTGCCTTCCGCTTCATGCTGCGCCTGTAGAGAGAGCACACATCTGCATTGAGTCACTGACCTTCTGAATCCTTGGCCCTGACTATGAACAGCTTGCCAGGGTGGTAACCATAGTAACCTGTCCATGAGCTCCTCACCCTCCATTTCTCCCATAGTGGGTGGCAGGCCCAGCCTGGCCCTGGACCACCCTGTGACCTCTGTTGCCCTATACAGGACTGGGTGTGCCCATAGGTTCCACCTCCTCACTTTATTGCTTATTCAAGTCTCATGACTTCTTTTTACATACTTTTACAGCCCTTTCTTCTCCTCCCCTTTGAAAAATTTCACAGGAAACATACCAATACATTTTCCTGATAGTTTTCTACAGTATTTTAGAAAAGCTTCCAAATGAGAGGCAAGAATACTAGTCCCAACATTCAGTCTTCTAGAGTCCAGAACATTCTGCAACCCAGGGATAGATGGGTCACTGGTACATGGAAAAAGGAGAAAAGGCTCAAGGCCAAACCATAGTTCTAGCTGTATGGAAAGAGAAGAGGTCTGATGATCTGGTGAGAAATGAGATCTAGCCTTAGTTCCCTTTCCTTTCCTTTCCTTTCCTTTCCTTTCCTTTCCTTTCCTTTCCTTTCCTTTCCTTTCCTTTCCTTTCCTTTCCTTTCCTTTCCTTTCCTTTCCTTTTCTTTCCTTTCCTTCCTTTCCTTCCCTTCCTTCCCTTCCCTTCCCTTCCCTTCCCTTCCTTTCCCTTCCCTTCCCTTCCCTTCCCTTCCCTTCCCCTCCTTCACCCTTTCATTCTTCCTCCCCTTCCTCCTTTTTCTCCTCTTTTTTCTTTGTATTAGGCTTGAACTCAGGGTCTGGGCACTGTTCTTGAGCTTCCTTGCTCACGGCTAGCACTCTATCACTTGAGCCACAGTTCCACTTCCAGCTTTTCTCTGTTAATTGGAGTTAAGAATCTTACATGGACTTTCCTACCCCGCTGGCTTCCAATCAAGATCCTCAGATCTCAGCCTCCTGAATAGCTACGATTACAGGCATGAGTCACCAGTGCCTGGCCTTTTTTTTTTTTTCTGAGACAAGATCTCACTATATAGTCCAACTTGACCTTGGCTTTCTAAAAGGCAGCAAAGCAAGGGCTCTGTGAAAACAGAAACCTACAAAACAGTCCTTAGCCAGGAAGGTAGCACCCTGCCCTCTGCCCATGTAAAACTACATGGTGTGTGTGTGTTTGCGTATGTGCGTATGTGCATGCATATGCAGGTGTGTGGTGTAGCATATGCATGCATGTCCCTGCATGCATGTACAAACTTAAGGACTCCTTTGCTTAATTCCAAGTTCTTCTTCGCTGCCAGCACACCATGAGAACTTTGGGAAGCTGAATAAAGAACATCGCCTTCAAGATGCCTTTCTGGCAACTTCTCACCTTCTGGCACTCTTCGGCTCTATGTCTTCTCAAAGTAGGTAGCAAGACATAGCTCCGGAAAGATAGTGGCAGATAACCTTTTCCATGAGCAACAGCATCTTTAAGGCCAGATTCCACTCCACCCTTTTTTTTCTCCCTGAGATGAGTGAGAGACTTCCTCCTCTCCAGATTCAGATGCTAGCTATGATTTTTAGGGACTTGCAGGACCCTGGTGATTCATGCCTGGAATCTTAGCTACTCTGGAGACTGAGATCTGAGGATTAGGGTTCAAAGCCAGCTGAGCAAAGAAATAAACCACAAAAAAAAATAAGCCAGAAATGGAACTGTGGCTTAGTAGTAGAGTGTCAGCTTTGAGTGATAAAGCTAAGGGACAGTGCCTGAGTTCAAGCCCTAGTACATGGCTCATGCCTGTCATCCTAGCTAAGATTGGTAAGATTGAGGTATGAGGTCAATTCCAGGTAAAAGTTCAAGATATCCCATCTTAGATACATAGGAAGTGTAAGAAGGAGGAGGATGGTCCAGACGAACCCAGAACAAAAAGTGAAAAATAATGAAAATGATAAGGGCTGGGGACATGGCTCAAGCAGTAGAGTTTGCCTAGCAAGAGCAAGGCTCTGAGTTCAAACCCCCGTATTGCCTTTTAAAGATAAAGCCCAAACACTGGAACACAATGGGATAAAGGACAATCACACTCTGAGACTAGATGGAGCCAGCCCACTGAATGGAGAAGAGAGACTTGAAGAAGGTTCTGCAGCAGCGGCAGGCAAGCAAAGGCTCTTGGGTCACTTGAATCTTGGATCCACAGTAACTCCTCATTTAATAGTGGGAACCACTGAGGTTAAGAAACTTATCAATAAGGCTGTTCAGCAAGAAATGAAGGCTCTCAAGTCTGGAAGTCTTATGGATCCAGAGGCTCTGCTTTTGACTTCCTGCATTATTTTCAACTTTGGAACAGCCCACAGGTAAATAGTTCCAAGCAGAGGCCCATGAGGAAAGCTGGAGGCTGAGAGGGACCCAGCAGGCGGAGGAAGTAGCTGCTGTTGACCTTGGCTGTAGTATACTCATCTGATGACCTTCTTTACCCAAAGGGTAACAGCAGATTTGGGCTTGGGGGTAGGGGGAGGTGGAGAACACCAAGCTGTTAGGGATCTTTTGGTCCCAAATCTATCCTGGCTAAAGCCTAGTCCTGCCCCAGGTGGCAGCTGTGCAGAGAGCCTGGTGAGTCATTTCCGCCATCATGGAAATGAATGCCTTTCACCTCTACACCTCCACTACAGGCCTGACCCTTTCCTGAGGGACAGCAGACTATGAAAGCACAGGGGAAGCGTCAGGGCTCCACAGAGGGGATCACAACAGGCACATCCGTCTATTCCAGAACATGGGCTGGGTGTCCTTTCCTTCTCCTTCCTTTCCTTCCCCCTGTGGCTCTTGAGGCTTCTTCACCTGTTACCACAAATGCCCACAACCATCTAAACCTACCCTATGACCAGAAGTTTCTAATTCAGAACAAACTCTCATTTCCTTTTTTTTTTTTTTCCTACCATAGCTAGGCATTTAGCCTGAGGGGCCGCTCTTTCCTCCCACCACAGTCCTAGCTGGCTCAGAACGCTTCCTGTGAAGCCTCCAGTGTCCTGGGAACCAAGAAGAGCTAATATGGTGCCCTGGGCCCAATACCATAGACAGCAACACCAGCCAAAGCCTTAACCAGTGTCCAGTGGGGCCAAGATCTTCCTGAGGCACAGGAGAGGGCCTCAAGAACGCCCTCTGTCATTCCTGAGACCCCAGGAGGGGGCCCTCAGGGTCTTTAGAGCCCTAACTGTTTTCCTTAGGAGGAGCCTGCCTGTGGCCTCACACGTGAGCAGGGCAGTCCTCCAACTACAAGTCTTTTTTTTTTTTTTCCCCAGAAAAGAGATTTGGGAGCTTTACTATCTTTCTCATTTATATAAAAAGGGATCTTTCTCATGTCACTTTAACTCTGCAGCCCAATTTTGGGCTTTCATGTAACAGGTTGTAGATAGCCACTTGGTCCAACTGTACTTGGCAACAGGAATGGGGAAGTTGGGGGTCAGAATGCAATAAAAAATATGTAGAGTTGAATTAAAAGTAAATACTTGAAGTTGATACTGGTGGATCATGCCTGCAATCCTAGCTACTCAGGAGACAGATCTGAGGACTAAGGTTCAAAGTTTGTGAGAATTTCTTATATCCAACTATCAAAAGACACAAGTGGTAGAGTGCCAACTTTGAGCAAAAAGGTCAAGTAAAGGCAAAAGGTCTGAGTTCAAGCTCTAGTACCAGCACCAAAATACCAAGATTTGAGGGTAGAAATCTTAGTCACTGCTCTCATTTGCAGTGTATGAGTTTAGTATGAAGCCCCAGAGTGTGGCAAAGGAGAAGAGCTGATAGAAGAGGAAACTGGGACCGTGAAAGGAAAGAAAAAGGAGGAGGAAGAAAGTAAAGTCCTGAGCATTTTCTGGGGCTAGGCATAGAATCTCACAGCACTACCCTTTGAGCCATAGCTCCACTTGTAGTTTTTGTTTTTGTTTTTTGCCGGTTAATTGGAGATTAGATACTCATAGACTTTCCTGCCTAAGCTGACTTTGAACTATTAGCAAGGATTACCAGTATGAATCACTGGTAAAGCTTGGAGCTTTAAAATTGTTATTCTTACTTGAGAATATGAATAATCAGCTCTTCCAGAGTCCTCTAAACACGGAATGAGAAGAAGGGGTTGGTGACAGGGCGGGTAGAGACACCTCGCGCTCTGGGTAGTGCTCAGCAGTCAGTGTTCAGGCTACAGAAAGCTCAGTTACTCCAACAGCCAATGCCAGGGCCTTCCCGGAACCTGGACCTCGAGCCCAGGGATTTCAGGCGTGTCTGCTCCAATGCTTCCTGAGCCACAGGTCTTCTTGACTTGGAGACCAATTTCCTCCCTTCCCTCCCTCCTAAGAGCATTTCCACACATATGGCTGTCATCTAGTTTCTGCCCACAAAGAGTCAAGACAGCCAGACCACCCAGCCCTGGCTCTGTGCTTTATCCTGAAGACCTACACCCTACCCCACCTTCCTCCCAAAGCTAATTGCCTGGGAGCTGGTTTGGTGTTTTGAGAAACAAGAGCCTTGGATTTCTAAGGGAGCTCAATGTCTTTGCTGTTCTCTGAGCCCCAACCCTGTCATCCTCTGGCTGGTTGGCAATTATACCCTAGCTCAGGAAAAGGGCCAGGGGTGGTGCGGCCACACTAAATATAGACACAGTTTCTAGAAAGCCAGGGGTGAGAGAGGACATTTACTGATTCTCATGCCAGAGACCAATTCACCAAAACACGAAAGAGACAAGAAGTTCACAGAAGCACCAAGTGCCAGGGGCTAGAGACTCAAGTCTGGGACAGTAGGTTCTGGTAAAAAATGGGGAGCTCTGCCCGCCACATGGGGTCAGGTACCCCTGGTGGGCTGTGTCTGAAGTTGAGGGCCACAAAGCCTGGTTAGGATAGAGGAACTGCAGGGACCCTCAGCAATGAAAACGCTGTGTGCAAAGTGATAGTCATTTTACCTCGCTTGGTGGTGGCCATGAGCTCATAGTGTATATATACAGCTAAACATTGTGTTGTATGCCTTAAATACAGATCAGTTCTAGTTGTCAAATATTGCCCACTAAGCCAAGCACCGGTGGCTCACACCTGTAAACCTAGCTACTCAGGAGGCTGAGATCTGAGGATCATGTTTTAAAGTTAGCCCAGGCAGGAAAGTCCACGAAACTTTCTTTCCAATTAACCAGCAAAAAACAAAAAACAAAAAAACAAAGCTGGAAGTGGAGCTATGACTCAAGTGGCAGAGTGCCAGCTTTGAGCAAAAAGGCTCAGAGACAGCACCCAGGTCCTGAATTCAAACCCCAGTACTGGCATAAAAAAAAAAATAAGGAGGGAGGGGAAGGAAGAAAAGAATCCTTAGGGGACGCTGAGAGTGAATTTAAATAAAGGAACAAAGATTAGAGTGTTAAATTCCTAAAGAAACAAAAACAATGACCAAAAAGAAATGTAAGATCTTCATACTATTGTAGTTGTCTTCCTTCCTTCCTTCCTCCCTCCCTTCCTCCCTCCCTCCCTCCCTCCCTCCCTCCCTCCCTCCCTCCCTCCCTCCCTCCCTCCCTTCCTTCCTTCCATCAGTTATGGGGCTTGAACTCAGGGCCCGTGCGTTGTCCCTGAACTTTATTTGCTCAAGGCTGGCTCTCACTTTGATCCATAGCTCCACTTCCAGTTTTCTGGTGGTTAATTGGGGATCTCAGGCTTTCTTACTGGGAGGTGGCTTTGAACGGGCGGTCCTCAGATCTCAGCCTCCAGAGTAGCTAGGATGACAGGTGTGAACTACCAGCACTCAGCCACAACTGTCTTTCTTAACAACTTTACAGACCTTCCTGTTCCAAATACATGCTCTGCCTTCCTGTCCCCAAGCTCCTGCACATGGTTCCTGGGTGGTCCATAGACACTCGGGCTCTCTCATCCACATCCCGGGGCACATGTGGAGGGAGATCAGTGGACCTGGCCAAAGTTCTGTCCAGCAACAATGACTTCCTGGTGAGTCATTTATTTGTGCCCCTAGAGTGCCCTATGTGGCTGCTCCTCCCATAATTTCTATTTACTCTACTGCACTTAAGCACTTTGAGATTTAATTGGCTGGACATTTGCCCCATTTCTCTGCTTCCTTTCACATCAGAATTCTTAGAAGAGCTACAAATATCAGCTGAGTGATCTTCCTGAAAGCCAGAACATTCCTCATGTTCCTGGATCCTCACCAGCCTGTGTTTTACTCCTCCTGTCCTTCACAAGACCCATAATTAGCAAGGTCCCTGCAGACTGTGGGGCCAGCAAACAAAAACACTGGACTCCACACTGTCCCTTTTATCTTGGAGCTTGCAGCACACAGCTTCCCAGTCTCTCCTCTCCTCTCCTCTCCTCTCCTCTCCTCTCCTCTCCTCTCCTCTCCTCTCCTCTCCTCCTCTCCCTTTTCTTCCCCTCCCTTCCTCTTCTATCCCCCCTTCCTGTCCTTTATCCCCATCCCTTTTCTTTCCCATCCTTTCCTGTCCTCTTCTCTTTTCTTCTTTCCTCCTTCCTTTCAGTCCCCTCCTCTAGTCTCTTGTTCTCTTTTCTCTCCTCTCTTTTCCAGTCCTCTACTGTCCCCTCACCTTCCTTTCCCTCCTCTCTCTTCCTCCTTTGTTCTTTCCTCTCTGTCTTCTCTCATTCCTTCCCTCCCTTACTCTTTCTTTCTTTCTTTCTTTTCTTTTCTTTCCCAGGGATGAACCAAAAGGACTTGACAGTCTAGGCACATACTCTACCATAGAATTCCATATCCAGTTCTATCCAGTCATCTGTAAAACGTCATCATTGGCTTTGTTCTCTTCATCAAAGTAATCTCTCTGATACTCTTCTCTGTCATTTATACCTTTCCTTTTATTATTTTTTATACCTTTCCTTTTATATTGGACCTTATACAACGTCATCCATGATCAGAGAATCACTTAGATTCATACATATGGGTCAGATCATCCACATAAATATACTATTTGTGTAATACACATTATATGCAATTCATATATTATATATGAACTAATATCTATTTATACATTATATAATTATTTTAATATAATTATATAAAATGGACACACATGTGTATAACTATATCTACATATGCATATGTATGCATTTATACACATGTGCATTTATACATATGTATGATAAACACACATGTATATCATATATATGATATATTTGTATGTGTTTATATTTAGTTTTTAGTCAATCTAAACATCTTTCTCTTCCAGCCCTTACTTAGTATACTGACTGTTAACATTAGCCAAGAAGTTCTGGCCCCCTATGGATCTACTTGTGCAGACCTTTATTACACTCTGGAAATACCATCTTCCTCAGGTGAGATCCACATCCCCAGAAGTGCAGAAGCAGATGCAATATGAACTTGCTTTTGGGAGGAATTGGCCTGCAAGGACCTCAAATTCCTGGCTGTAAAAACAGAAATGTGGTCCAACCTTCCAACCTTTGATGCCCTTTGGTTTGATTTCTCATCACCCTTTGGTTTGACTTGAGTCTTGATCTGGCTTAGATGACCATAACTAGCCTCTAGAGCAGTCCAGTTTTATCTCAGGAGCCAAACAGAACACTCATGGTCAGACAGGATGGCCTGTCCCCAGGGTTTGGATGAGAGTTCGTGAGCCATCCATCACTATAGCAAAACCCTTCTCTGAGAACTGCCACCCCAGGGTTGAGAGTGCTCCTTGAGATCCAGGACGTGGCAAAATCATCTCTGGTCTCCCAAGGAAACTACTTCCTGGGATCAACCTTGCACAAACAGATGTAAGTAGCTAAGTGCTGGTCGCTGGCACCTGTAATCCTAGCTACTCGGGAGGCTGAGATCCTAGGATCAAGGATCCAGCCTGGGCAGGAAAGTCCTTATCTCCAGGAAAGACTCTTAGCTCCAGTTAACTAGCAAAATCCAGAAGTAGAGCTGTGACTCAAGTAGTAGAGCACCAGCTTTGAACTAA
This sequence comes from Perognathus longimembris pacificus, assembly GCF_023159225.1. Lineage (NCBI taxonomy): Eukaryota > Metazoa > Chordata > Mammalia > Rodentia > Heteromyidae > Perognathus > Perognathus longimembris. Next base: position 55,975,017 of record NC_063161.1, on the reverse strand, counting down.
AAAGCTAAGGGACAGTGCACAGACCCTGAGTTTAAGCCCTAGTACCGGTACATGCACGTGAGTACACACACACACACACACACACACACACACACACACACACACACACACAGAGTCCAAAAACAAGCAAACAAAGATAGGTAAAAGGGACAACAGAATCTTTAAGTAATGATCAATACCAGACTAAAATAAAAATAAATAAATAAATAAAATTTAGATGAAGAAAAGGAGAAGGCACAGCGGAAGAAAGAAGAGAGGGCTGGGAATGTAGCTTAGCGGTAGTGTGCTTGCCTAGCATGCATAAAGCCCTGGGTTCAATTCCTCGGTACCACGAAGCCAGAAGTGGTGCTGTGGCTCAAGAGGTAGAGTGCTAGTCTTGAGGGGAAAAAAAAGGAAGAAACTCAGGGACAGTACCTAGGCCCCCCAGGATGGGGTGGGGAAGGAGAACTGATATAGATATATAATAGATTCTCATTACTCACAGAGGTTATAATCTACAGAAATCATCATGAACATTGGATTTGCAAATACTGGGCCACTGTTCTGGGGGGAAATATAGATTAGGTTCCTAAGAAACTAAAGTCACGTTTTATTTGGAGGAGACTCATACTTCTCATAGGACTCAAACACTATGAGAAGTATGGATTACAGTCAGCCCTGAGGACCCATAGATGTGGTACCAGTACCTAGAGCCAGAGAAGCTACTGATCTGGTTCTCCAAGCTGGGAAACAGCCTACCCAAAAGCCAAAGGCACAGCTTGCTTGTGCCAGGCCAAATAGGCAATTAGCACCCACAGAGCCCTTGCTGTTCAGTGATTGCTCAAGCTATGAAAGCTCCAGCTTACTGGCTCCTTCCTGGGTAGAGAGTAGGTGAGCGGAGCTCCTGAGCTAGGGTAGAGTCCCACATAATAATGGCCTGTACTTAGAATCACTCAGCCACCCAGGCCAGGAGAGTTTGTCAGTTCAGACAGGAGCCAGAAGATTTCAGCATCATCATTTTGGACTTGATTTGCACTTGCTTCTCTGTTTGTCTGTCTGTCTGTCTGTCTGTCTGTCTGTGTGACTCTGTTTTCCTTCCCTCCCCTTCCCTCTCCCTCTTCTTCTTCGCCCCTCCTGCCACCGCTTGTCAATACTGAGGCTTGAACTCAGGGTTTAGGTTCTGTCCCTGAGCTTTTTCACTCAAAGCTTGCACTCTACCACTTGAGCCACAGCTTCACTTCAGCTTTCTGGTGGTTAATTGGAGATAAGAGTCTCTTGGACTTTCCTGCCCAGGCTTGTTTTTGAACTGTGATCCTCAGATCTCAGCCTCATGAGCAGCTAGAATTATAGGCTATTGGCTATTCTTGCTTCTCTTTATTATCAGAGCCCTATCCTGGTCTTAGCCACTGCCAGTCTAAACTAGCACAAAACTCTTTCCTGGCTATTCCTTTCTCTTCCTCCAACTGCTAATTTCTCATGGTTCCCATTTCTACCCCATAATCTATCCCTTCCCCATTTCCCTTCCTGGCTTGCAATGGGGGCACCCTTGGGACTCTCTAGTGCTTTCTCCATACTGTTAGCTTTTGTGGTCCTGTGTTCACATGAGAAGAGCGGAGGCTGGAGACACTAGTCTTGACTGATTAAACAGGAATTCTAGTACATTCCTTGCATGGCTTGGGCCATCTTTGGTTGCCATTCACACCTAGCATAAGTGAACCATGGGTGAAGAGCTGGGCACAGAGCAGGCACAGTGACCCAGTCAGGAATGCAATCACCCTTGCTCTGAGGAGCAGTTTGGATTGGACAGGAAGGCAAGCATTGAAGCCAAGCTCGAGGCTTCCCCCAAAGACCTGCCGGACTGATAAGAAAGCTTCCAGCATCAGTGGAGGAGGAAGTTTGCTTGCAACTATAGACATAAGGGTTGGTGCAGAGGATAAAGGGATATATATATATATTTGGCACTGGTACTAAGGCTTGAACTTTTTTCTTTTCTTTTTTGCCAGTCCTGGGGCTTGAACTCAGGGCCTGGGCATTGTCCCTGAGCTTCTTTAGCTTGAGGCTAGCATTCTACCACTTGAGCCATAGCACTACTTCTGGCCTTTTTCATTTATGTGGTACTGAGGAACCGAACCCAGGGCTTCATGCATGCTAGGCAAGCACCCTATCACTAAGTCACATTCCCAGCTCCTCTAAGGCTTGAACTAAGGGCCTGGGTGCTGTCCCTTAGTTTTTTCACTCAAGGCTGGTGCTCTACCACCTGTAGCTTTTTGCTAGTTATTGGAGTTTAGAGTGTCATGATCTTTCCTGACTGGGCTCATTTCAAACCGGGATCCCCAGATCTCTGCCTCCTGAGTGGCTAGAATTACAGGCATGAGCCAATGGCACCTCTCATGTCACGGGCTAATAAGAAAAACCATAATCACCCCAGAAAAGCATCTCCTGGGAGGTCAATGGAGCCATCTACACCTGAGAGGAGAGGCAGAAGACACTCCTGGCCAGGTGTTGTTGCTCCCATTGGCTGTGAGAGTCACATGGTCTACAGAAGCCCAGGGGTTCTCTCCAAGGGAAAACTGTTTCTTCTTTCTTTGTTCCTCTTGGGGTGGAGCCTGAGAAAACTCACCGGAAGAAGCCTTTGCAGCCTTCACAGGTCATAGCGTTGAAGTGAAAGCCGGTGGCTCGGTCTCCGCACACCCCACAGATCCGGGGTACATTCCGGTCAAAGTCCCCAGGGTCAGGCAGGGAAGTGCTGGCTGCCATTGCCTCCATCCCTGCAAGAACAAAAGGCATGCCACAGCCAGGACCAAAGTCAATGCTTTTGTGTTATCCCCCTGCTGCTGTCCCTGAAAGCTTAGCCAGGCCTGGGATTCAGACTGTAGCCTGCGTTTACACTAGTGGCTGTGACTCATACCTATAATCCTAGCTACTCAGGAGGCCAAGATATGAGAATCGCAGTTTGAAGCCAGCCTGGGTAGGAAAAGTCCATGAGATGCTTACCTTCAATTAACTACCAAAAAGCCAGAAGTAGAGGTATGACTCAAGTGGTAGAACACCAGCCTTGAACAGAAAAGCCAAGGGACACTGCCTAGGCCTTGAGTTCAAGCCCCAGAATCAACACACACACACACACACACACACACATACACACTATATGTACACACACACACATACATATATACAAACATACAAACCAAATAGTCTTTTAGTTTATTGGTGATTCTAACATGCACAGGTACCTCACAAGCTCTGCTCAGCCTCAGGAGGCAGATCTGAATCTCGATCTTGTCCAGTTTGTCATCCAAGATGAAAATATGGAGACTTCTAATGTCCAAACCTGAGCCTTGTTATTCCAGGCCGTGCTCTTCACAGCCCGGCAGGTCATACTAAGGTCTCTTGTCCCTGGTGTTTGGGTATCAAGGTGATGAAAATATTTTCCTTCATTTTTTGTGTTCAATAACATTTAACACTCTTTTTAATGTATTTCTGAGTAATGTGAATCATATACAAATAATTATACATAATCATATACAGTTAATTGTCAGAGACAGTTTTTATTTTGTTTTGTATTTTGTCAGTCATAGGCCTTGAACTCAGGGTCTGGGTGCTGTCCCTGAGCTTTTTCTCTCAAGGCTAGTACTCTACCACTTTGAGCCACAGCATCACTTCCAGTTTTCTGATGAGTGGAGGTAAGAGTCTTAGGGACTTTACTGACCAGGCTGGCTTCAAACCATGATCCTCAGATCTTAGCCCCCCGAGTAAGTATTACAGGTGTGAGCCACCAGCGTCCTTTACTGGCATGAGAGAGAGAGAGAGAGAGAGAGAGAGAGAGAGAGAGAGAGAGAGAGAGAGAGAGAAACAGAGACACAGAGATATAGAAGGAGAGAATTGAAGAGATGGGAACTCCTCATTTCTCAACTCAGTCCCACAAGCTCAGCCTCATATGGCCTTATTTGGTCATGACATAAGTGAGTTAGGACAGCACAATGCTACCATATGCACAGTGTGGTCTTTCACTTCAGGAAGTGGCCTGGCCTGGGGCTGAGAGCGCAGGTACTGGAGTCCGGCTGGACAGAAAGACTGGATCCCCATCCAGAGACCCACAGGGAAGAGGCTATTATAAGGAATCTGAGAGAGGATCCAGCCAGCACTCAGGTCAGAATCCAGATGTGGAGAAGGGGCCTAGGACTCTAGGTACCTGACAGCTGAAAGCTGCAGGAGAGACAAGCAGAGGCAAAGGAAGGCAGGAGAAGGAGAAGATGGGAGCTAAGATAGAAAACATTGAACCTATAAGGCAGCCCTTTGGATCCTGTTCCAGAGCCAACAAAGTCTCTCCAAGCTCTTATCCTAGACTTCATGCCTGTGGATCTCAGCTGTAGATTCTGATGGCACGGGTCCTACACATGCAAGGACACAGGTAGGACTCCCTGCTTCCCCTCCTCTGTACTGTGACCCACCCCTGCTCCTGGAAAGTAAGCCAGGGAGGTGTGGCTGACAAGGGTGTTATACTTACCTGAAGGAGTAGGGGGCAGGTAAGTGGAACTCAAGGGTCTACTGCGAGGTCCCACTGACGCGTCCACACAAAAGGACTCTGAAAGGAAGAAGATGAGACTTTTTATCTAAAGCATCATTCCTCTAAGGAGCCCAGCAAACCATAGAAAACTCATCGGGTCCCAGATCAAGGACTCAACACTTGACAGAAGTGACTTGTGTGTGTGCATGCATGCCCGTGTATGCATGCGTGTGTGTGCATGCGTGTGTGTAGAACTGCCATGTTGTCACTGGCAGGAGTGGCTGGGCAGGTGCCAGGCTTGGCTGTTCTTTGAGGTAGAAATCAGCACGAAGCATGTTAGATGTGAGAGTGATCATCAGAACTACGGATGCCAAAACTTCCCTCCTGCTCTCAGGAGGTATTGAGGGACTGGAGGAATTGTGTGTGATTGTGTGTGTGTGTGTGAGAGAGAGAGAGAGAGTGTGTGTGTGTATGTGTGCACGCATGCATGCACACGCTGGTCCTAAAGTGGGCTTGATGTCCCTGAGCTACTTTGCCTGGTTGCTGTCCCCAAACTACTTTGCTCAAGGCTGGTGCTCTACCACTTGAGCTACAGTTCCACTTCCAGCTTTTTAGTGGCTAATTGGAGATAAGAGTCTCCCAGACTTTCCTTCCCTGGGCTTGCTTTAAACTCCAATCCTCAGATCTCAGCCTCCTGAGTAGCTAGGATTATAGGCAGGAGCCACTGGTGCACAGATTATTTTCCTTTAAAAATAATTTTATTGTTATTATAAAGGTGACATACAGAGGGGTTACAGTTATGCCAGGTAATGACTGTATTTCTTTTTGGACAAGGTCACCCCTTTCTTCTGTCTCTCTCCCAGTTTTTCCCTCCCATCCCCACCCAGGAGTTATATAGTTCATTTTCCACATAGTGTCCAGTGGGCACCACTGCTGCATTTGTTCACCCTTTGTTCCTCTATTTGGGGGCTCCCTCCTTGCCCTCCCAAAGACAGATAAATGAACAAACAAGACAAAAAGAAAAAACAGCAATGCAAAAAAAATAAAACCCTCTTGTTTCTATTTCTTGGAGTTTATTTCAATAACTATTACTTTGTGTGATCAGATTCACCTAGGCGTTGCACCTTTGGGAGAGAACCTCTTTGTAAGGAGGCCTGCTGTGCTCCCTGCCCTGCTCTCAGATAGGAGGCATGCTCTGGGAAGCAGAGGCATGGGCTGCCCTGGTGCATGGCTGAGTGTGGGGAAGAGAAGGCTGCCTCAGGCAGGATTGCACAGAAGCCTTGCTGGAGCTGGGTGCAGTGCGGTGTTGACTGGGACAGCAGCCCAGGCCTCTGGCCTTTTGAGATGCCTTCAAAGGCAAGTGTCTGGGATCTCCCGTTTGTGTGCAGACATGGGCGGGGGAGGGGGGAGGGGGGGAGGGGGAGAAGGAGGAGCAGTTGTATGGCTTTCTAACGAGATGTGTTCTTGCCAATTTTAGCTCCTTCCCAGATGTGTTTAACACCCTCAGCATCAGCAGGTTGGGTTAGGGCTGATTTCCCAAGTCCAGCACAGCAGCTCATCAAGTAGGACTAGCAAAATTGTACTCACAAGACAGACCGACAGACTGACAGATGGATGGACAGAGAGATAGACAGACACAGACACAGACACACACACTTCTCCTCCCTCCCTAATGCCAATACAAGATGAGACTGGACAGTATCTGTATATAGATATGTATACATACACATATATACACATACATATATTTTTTTTCCAGGTACCTGCTCCTGAGACTTAGCAGAGGCCTTTAAGCCAAATCCCAGATGGGGAGGTATAGTCCTCAAGCTATTATTTCCCTTTAGATCTCTCTCTCTCTCTCTCTCTGTGTGTGTGTGTGTGTGTGTGTGTGTGTGTGTGTGTGTGTGTGTGTGTATGTCCCCGTCTGATTAGGCAGGAAAGAGGAGAATTTAAGGGGTTGTCAAGATTTGAACTCAAATGTAGAATTCCCAGCCTCTGAAGCCTTTGCCACCCCTCAGACATGGCAGTCCCCAGGGGCCCCTCGAGGAAAGGCCCAGCTTTGGAGCTCTGAAGTGATTGGAACTCCCATGGCCATGGGTGGAAAGGAGCTATGCCTACTGGGAGCAGACAGGCTACTCAATGCCAGGCTCTCCCGCACGTCCCCTGCTTCCTACAGCCCACGTCTCCCAGCTTTCTGGATTCTATCTGATGGCCTTATAGATTTCTCAGACTCCTTAAAGGACCCTTAGGAAGGCTGGGGCACAGAAAGGACCACTGCTCTCCTGTCTTCAGCCCCTACAGTTTTCAGAGGTCAGAGGGGATGTCCACATAGACCATCACCCTTGAACTTAAAACAATTATTTGGTTGAGTATCGGTGGCTCACATCTGTAAGTAATCCCAGCTGTTCAGGGAGCTGAGATCTGAAGACTGCAGATCGCAGCCAGCCTGGGAAGGAAACTCCATGAGACTCTTATCTCTAATTAATCAACCCCCAAATACAGTGCTCAAGTGGTAGAGCACCTGCCATGAGCACAAAAGCTCAGGGACAGAGCCCAAGCCCTGAGTTCAAGCCCCAGGACCCCCCCCCCCCCCACACACACACACATACGCCTCTAGTTTGATTCAAACCTACAAATGCAGGCCTGTTCATCCTCACAGTCTAGAAGCTAGGGAGCCATCTTATTTTTACAGACAGCAAAACCAAAGTTGAGAGTACTTGGATTGACTTGCCAGGGTCTGGGGCCAGGCAAGTAGTGGCACCAGGTACAGCCAAATGAGGGCAGGTAGATGACAACGCCCAAGAACTTCTCTGCCTCCTGCTCTCTCCTCCCATCGCCAGTGATAGCCATCAAAGCAGACACCTATTGCTTTGTACTGGGACCTGCTCCAAGGTCCTCACGCTTGGGGTTTAACCTCCACCACACCCTTGTCAGGTGAGCTCTGTTATTATCCCTGTCTTTTTTTTTTTTTATGCCAGCACTAGGGCTTGAACTCAGGGCTTGGCACTCGCTCTTAGCTTTTTCCATTGAAGACTGGTGCTCTATCACTTGAGCCACACCTCCATTTCTAGCTTTATGCAGTTAATTAGACATAAGAATTGATCTGCCAGAGCTGGCTTTGTACTATGGTGATCAGATCTCAGCTTCCCGAGTAGCTGGGATTACAGGTGTGAGCTGCCAGTACTTGGCTTTATCTCTGTCTTGGGATAGGAAAACTGAAGCAGAGACAGAGCTTTACTTTGGAGCTGCAATTTAAGACTGGGCAGCTTACTTCTAAGTCTCCACTCTTCTACATTTTCTTTCTTATTATTTTTTAATTAGCACTTTTTAAAAGAATTGTTATTATAAAGGTGATACACAGAAGGTTACAATTATATAATTATATAAGTCAGGTAAGGAGTCACCCCTTCCCTTACTCTCCCATTTTTCCCTGACCTCCCCACCCACAAGTTGCGTAGTTCATTTTCAACATGGTGTCTAGAGAGTACCACTGCTGAGTTTGTTTATCCTTTGTCCCTCCATTCCTGTGCTGCCCCTTACACTACCAAAGACAGACAAACAAACAAGACTAAAAGAATAGAAAACAAAAACAACAAAGAAAAAAAATCTCTTGTTTCCATTCCCTGGGGTTCGTTTCGATAAATACTATTTTATATGATCAGTCTTCTGCATTTTCTAAGGGAAATATCTCAGCCATGTTTCCAATCCTAGACCCTGGACACCATTCACACCTACTAATTCAGAGAACAATGCAAGCCTGGCATTGCTGGCTCAGGCCTGCAATCCTAACTGTGCAGGAGGCTGCCATCTGAGGATCACGACTTGAAGCCAGTGCAGGCACCAAAGTTTGGGAGACTTATCTCCAAGTAAGCACAAAAGTGGAGCTGTAGCTCAAGTGTAGAGTGTTAGCTTTAAGAAAATAAAACAAAACTCAGGGACAGCAACCAGGCCCTGAGTTCAAGCCCCAGGACCCCCCCCCCCCCACACACACACAAACTCCTGCTTTTTATTGTTTATTTCTATCCTGCAGGACACACCCCACACTGCCAGATCCTGAGGTCAGGATCCATTTTCTACTCACAATCTCATAGTCTCATTCAAGTAGGGCAAAAACATGTGAAGAAAAGAAGACAATTGGAAAAAAAAAGAACCCTGCATATCTCACTTTCCACATCGTACAAGTCCCCTCCCCACCCTGCCACCCCAACCAGAAATCATGTTCTGAGTACAGAACATTCCACTGCTTTGGTTGGGGCTTTCCCCAGAGCATCACCTTCCTCACCCTGACCCCAGTCATGACCTTCTTTTGTCAAGAAATGAGATCACACAGTTCCTGCCAGGCACTAAAGCCACAACCACTGCCTCCACCAGCTCACTTAGTGGGTACCCAATTTCCAGAAGATTCTGTGAAATGGTCATTCCCTTGGGTAGAGTCCTAGGAAAGCAAGGATCAAAGTTCTTAACACACACACACACACACACACACACACACACACACACACACACACACACACACACACACACCCCACCCTGGGCTCAGTTGAACTCACCACATTGACTGGACCCTCCTTAGACTTTTGAAGGTGGTAGAGCTGTGACTATGAGGAAGGTCCAGGAGTAGACAAGAGGATGACCACTAAAGTATTTTTCAAGCTGGGTGCTGGTGACTCACATCTAGAATCCTAGCTATTCAAAAGGTGAGATCTGAGGATTGTGGTTCAAAGCTAGCCAGGGCAGAAAAGTCTATGGGACTCTTCTCCAATAACGCAACAGAAAGCCGGAAGTGGAGGCATGTGTAGAGTGGTAGGGACAGCCTTGAGCAAAAAAGCCAAGCCAAAGCATGAGGCTCTGAGTTCAAGCTCCACTATTGGCACCTAAAATTAATAAGTAATAAAGTTTCCCAGCAACTTCAAGATCAGAACACCCACCATAATGAGGTCAGGGAATAATAATGAAATTTATAGACAAACGCCATGCATGCCTGCTCATCAGACCCCTTCGTCCCCAAATGCATTCTTAAGACAGGAAAGGCATGAAAGATGTGTAGTTCATGTACCCCAATGGAGAATGGGTGCCCATTTGTAGCTGGAGTGATCAAAACTCAGCTTTTAAAATTGTTGACGGAAAAAACAATCCAAAACAAATAATCTGATTCCCTTCACTTTTGCCAGGTGCTGGTGGCTCACACCCATAATCGTAGCTACTCAGGATGCTAAGATCTGAGGATCACGGCTCAAAGCCAGCCCAGGCAGGAAAGTTTATGAGACTCTTAACCCCAATTAACCACCAGAAAAGCTGGAAATGAATCTGTGGCTCAAGTGGTAGAACACTAGCCTCAAGCAAAAGAGCCCAGGGACAGCGCACAGGTCCTTAGCTCAAGCCCCAGGACTGGCACACACACTCAAAATTATGGACATTCAAATCTCTCACTTCTCCTAGAAATAGATGAAAAACTAAATCATTTTTGTGGAGAGGAGAACATTTTCCCCCTAAAATTGGCACCTCCAATGTGAGCCATCCGGTGGACTCTAGAGTAGCCAGGTCCATGTATTTGCAACCTCAACTGCACATGGACTGTGTGCACATGCCTTTGCTTGCTATTTTGGTCATTCTTTGACACTGTACATGCAATGATGAGCACTAGCTTTTCATTTGTCATCTCTTTATTCTAACGCATCACTAAGGCATGGCAGAGTGACAGCTAAAGTGACATTGTTTCTTCCTTCTACACCATTCTCTCCTTGAACCTAGAAACCTCAGTGTTACTTCCCAGAAGAAGTAAGAAGTAGGAAAAGAGGTAGAAAATGAGGAAAGGGGAAGTGTGCTGTATAAACAGGCTTCATACAAGCATGTATATGTGGGGAGGGGGGGCGCACGCGCGTGTGCTCACATGTTCCAGTACTGGGACTTGAACTCAGAACCTCACGCTCTCACTTGCTTTTTTGCTCAAGGCTGACACTCTACCACATGAGCCACACCTCCACGTCCTATTTTTTTGTTGGTTAATTGGAGATAAGAGTCTCAATGATTTGTCTTCCTAGGCTGATTTTTGAATTGAGATCCTCAGATCTCAGCCTTCTGAATAAGATTACAGGCATGAGCCACCAATGCCCAGCCCAAACTACTTCTTGCCCTGTAGCATCTGCATCTCCTCTATACACACATATTTTAAGTATGAACAAGAATGGTTGACATTACAATAGTCCAAAGTAAGACTCAATACAAACCAGTCATCTCAGGAAATTTCAAGATTGGAAGATAAGTTAGCATCATTCATCTAATCTGTCTTAAATCCCTTCTAGAATGTTCTAGCAAAACAATCTTATTCTTAGCCCATATATGAATATTTTTCTTGATAGACGACTGTCTCCCATGCTTTTTGGATACTTTATAGATGGTTCTATGCTCAGAAAGCTCATCCTATGAGCTAGTTCATGGAAGTTTAACCATGAAGATGGCTCTTAATCAACTGTTTGGGGAATATCTTTGTGGAGCTGATGAAAGCCATGGAAGTGCTTTATCATTGTTGTTATTTTCAACATACTATGTGAAATTATGCCTTTTTCTTTTGTTTTTATTTCCTATGGTTTTACCCCTGTTGTCACAGTATTTGATTTTGGTTTTTTGTTTGTTTGTTTGTTTTTGTTTATTTTTGCCAGTCCTGGGCCTTGGACTCAGGGCTTGAGCACCTTCCCTGGCTTCTTCCCGCTCAAGGCTAGCACTCTGCCACCTGAGCCACAGCGCCCCTTCTGGCCGTTTTCCATATATGTGGTGCTGGGGAATCAAACCGAGAGCAAGCGCTCTTGCCACTAGGCCATATTCCCAGCCCCAGTATTTGATTTTGGTACCCTTGGTATTGTGTATATGTTTATTTGAACTAGGTGAACCAATGCAACAGCAATTCTTACAAAACAATATGCTGGCTGGGAATATGGCCTAGTGAGGCCCTGGGTTCGATTCCTCAGCACCACATACACAGAAAATGGCCAGAAGTGGCGCTGTGGCTCAAGTGGCAGAGTGCTAGCCTTGAGCAAAAAAGAAGCCAGGGACAGTGCTCAGGCCCCGAGTTCAAGGCCCAGGACTGGCAAAAAAAACACAAAAAAACAAAAAAAAACCATACAATATGCTGTAAACCAACTGTACAATTCGGGGGTGGGGGGACTGGGGAGGAAGGAAGGTGGGAGAAAAATGAGGGAGGAGGTAACAAGTTGAACAAGAAATGTACTCACTGCCTTATGTATGTAACTGTAACCCCTCTGTACATCACCTTGACAATAAAAATAAAATAATTTTTTAAAAAAAGTTATGGACTGGGCTGAGTAGTGTGGCTCATGCCTATAATCCTAACTACTAGGGAAGCTGAGATCTGAGGATCACAATTTAAAGCCAGACTTAAATGTGTTTGTGTAGGGGGAGAATGTCATAGAGACTCTTATCTCCTATTAACCAGCAAAAAGCTAGAAGTAGAGGTGTGGCCCAAGTGGTAGAGCAGCAAGTCTTTAGAGAAAAAGAGTTTGAAGGTGAGAGTTTGAAGACTGGAGTGCAAGCCCCAGTAGCAGCTCTGCCCCCACAAAAATAATAACTTATGGACTGATATCCATACAGTATGAGGGTGTACAGGGTTTCCTGACAGATGCTACAAACTGCCATTCACTAAGACTCTGTCTTGGTGACTGTAGTCTCTCTTAGCAGCTTCTTGGAGTTTAGCAGCACACAGAGGCCCCAGGCAGTGGAGTGGAGCCCCTGCTTACTTTAGATCAATTTCCATGTTTTATCGGCAACCATTATTTCTGCAAGCTGCTTTTTTCCAGTGGAAACTCTGCCCTCAGCTTTGTCAACAAGATTTCTAGGCCGATTACTGTTCTGCAGGTAACAGGCAGGCAGGCCCCGTCACTGCTAGTGAGTGTGGGAAGCTACAGTGGCCAGTCAAGCATAGGGCGCTGTTCCCATTATAGGTCGTAAAACCTAGCTCCCTGGGTTTACAGCTCAGGACACTGAGGCCATCTGAGGAAACTTGACTTGTCCAAGGCCACTTAACGAGGGAGAGTGCTTGCCTACCTCCACCCTGGCTACGTTCTGAGAAATCTGATTGCTGACCTGGGCAGCTTTCTAGGGTAGGTGTAGCATTCTTTGGCAAGACCCTATAAAAGTCCTTACTGCAGACTGCGGCGGGGCCACCCACCACGGACAGATTCTTATCAGAAAGGTGGGCAAGCATCACTCCTTTCTTCCTGCCTGACCAATTCCAGCTCTTGGTTTCTGCCTTCATGGCTAAAGACATGAGGCAAGAACTTGGTGCTGGTGGCTCATGCCTATCATCCTAGCTACTCAGCAGACTGAGATCTGAGGATCACTGTTCAAAGCCAGGCCAGGAAGAAAAGTCTGTGAGACTCTTATCTCCAATGAACTACTCAGAAAAGGCTGGGAGTGGCGTTGTGGCTCAAATAGTAGAGTGCTAGCCTTGAGCACATAGAGGCACAGGGACAGCACCTAGGCTCTGAGTTCAAGCCCCAGGACCAGCAATAGATAGATAGATAAATAAATAAATAAATAAATAAATAAATAAATAAATAAATGAAAAGACAGGAAGCAAGGCCTTAGAATGGCCAAGAAATATTTAGAGGAAAGTGATATGCCAGCTAGATCTTTCTCTACTCAGGTTTTCCTGGGATATTTGGATGGGGGTATTTGGCTAAGATATTTGATCCAGGCAAAAATGGTAAGACAAGGAGGCTATTTGCCTGATGCTAGTGGAGATCAAGTAAAAGAAACTGAGGCAGTCCCAAAGAGTGAGCACCAACAGTACAGAGAAAGTAGGTCCTGACTTCTCTGGATCCAATGACTGATATTGCCCATGTAGCTGATAGCTAAATGAGATTTTTTTTTGTGGTTCCCTTCCTTCCTTCCTTCCTTCCTTCCTTCCTTCCTTCCTTCCTTCCTTCCTTCCTTCCTTCCTTCCTTCCCCTCTTTCTTACTCTTTCTCTTTCTCTTTCCCTCTCCCACTCTTTCTTGCTTTCTTTCTGACTTCAGGACAACTGAGCTGCTTCTTTCTTCTGAGACATCCCTAAGCTCAGCTCTAGGTGTCCTGGGTGCCTCTCTCCAGGATAAGTGTATCATTGCTGGAACCCTCAGCCTGAGTCCTCAAGGCCCGAGTCTACTCTCCCTCAGGCAGACCCCTTTGAGGCCCAGCCCTCCTTGTCCCAAGCGACCACTGGACAGGCTGCATTTCTTTATTTTCCTTCCTGACTGGTGTGATCATGGAATCACTGAGTTTTCTTATATTTCCAAGATACTGGTGGTCCCCAGCATTGGATCCTCAGCCTAGCTTACTTCCAGCCACCTTGAGCATCTAGGCCCTCTTCGCTCCAGAATCAGTGTCCAGCTTCCCCCAGAGCCCATTCCTGGCTTCTCATCTATAAAAAGAGCCATGGTGGTCCCTGGATCTCAAAGCTACAGTGAGGATGAAGTACATGGATCTCTGAGGAGTACTCAGAAGGGATGCACTGCAAGGTAATAAAAGTTAGCTATCAGAGTTGGAGGCATGGCTCAAGTGGTAGAGCACCAGCTAATAAGCAAAAGTGTCAGATACCAAGTTCTAGTCCCAGTCTTGGACACAAAAGAACAATTAGCTATTGTTGTTAGAACAATCCTTGGGAACTCCAGGACAATAGGAAGAGTTGCAGGACCCCAAGAAGGGCTGTGGGGGTAGGGTTGGGTCGGATTAAGCAGATACTAGCTCAGTCCTAAAAGCCCAGACAAACATTGGCCAGAAAGCCACATTTTTACATTCTTCCACTGTCTGAGGCTTCTGTAATTCTGGCTATTTGGTGTAGGGGGAGATGGATCATCTTATTTATTTATTCTTTTGGTTACCTATCTAATATCTACCTACCTATCTATCTATCTATCTGTCTATCTATCTATCTATCTATCTATCTATCTATTGTCAGTTGTGGGTTTTGATCTCAGGGCCTGAGTGCTGTCCCTGAGCTTTTCAGCTCAAGGCTAGCCCCCTACTACTTTGAGCCACAGTGCCACTTCATTTTTTTGACTGGTTAATTGGAGATAAGAGTCTCATGGGTACTTTTCTGTTAAGGCTGTTGTCAAACTGAGATGCTTAGATCTCAGCCTCCTCAGTAGCTAGGATTATAGCCACTGGCGCCCAGCTGGCTATTTATTTGTTTTGTTTTTGTGCAGGTGCTGGCCCTCAGGTGTTGTCCTATAGCTTTTTCACTCAAGGCTGTCACTCCACTTCTGGCTCTTTGCTGATTAATTGGAAATAAGAGTTTCATGGACTTTCTTCCTGGAGCTGGCTTCAAATTGCCATCCCTGGATATCAGCCTTCTGGTAGCTAGGATTACAGGCGTGAGCCACCAGCACCTAGCTGCAGCTTAGTGTTTGATGATGACCCTCGTCCCCCCACCCCCCCACTTGTCTAGTTCTGAACACTGACTACATAGCAAGGCCTATACTGGAAGTTTGAGACATGACGGGGAGAAAACATACTCTGCCTTTTTGAAGCTTATGCTCTACAGAACCATTCAACTGAGTATTTTAACCAATGCTACTGGACAGAAAAACACAAGGAAGGACAGGAACATGTAGGAGAGCCCTTAGCCTTGGTAAGAAGAGAGAAAAGTCAGCTCTTTGGAGATGGTCCCTTTCCCATCTGCCAAGAAAGAAGCAAAAGAGTTCAAATTGGTGGTGGTAGGAGGGAAAGCCAGGCTGTAGGCAGGGGATGCTGTCCACACAAAGGCTGGGAAGCACAAAGGAAGGCACAAGGAACAGGTCAGTCCAATATGATTAGAGTGAGTGGGTAAGGACCACAAAGAGATCATGCTTATGTTAAAAACCCACAGGAATTAGATTCCATTATTTGCTCTACTGCATACTTGCAGTAAACTTGAGGGTTTGTTTTTTGCCAGTCCTGGGGCTTAAACTCAGGGCCTGGCCACTGTCCCTGAGCTTCTTTTGCTCACTCTACCACTTGAGCCACAGCACCACTTCTGGCTTTTCTCATTTATGTGGTACTGAGGAATCAAACCCAGAGCTTCATGCATGCTAGGGAAGCACACAACCACTAAGCCATCTTCCTAGCCCCACACTGAATTCTGTGTGCCAAGTTTTTTTTCAGTGTGAGTGTCCCGGTTCAGGGGCTTGAACTCAGGGCCTGGGCTCTGTTCTTGAGTTTCTGGGCTCAAGGCTTTACCACTTCAGCCACAGCTCCACTTCTAGCCTTTTGATAAATAACTACAGATAAGAATCTCACAGACTTCTTTCCCAGACTGGCTTTAAACTGTGATCCTCAGGGGCTTGGATTGTGGCTTAGTGATAGAGCGCTTGCCTAGAATGCACGAAGCCCTGGGTTCCATTTCTCAGTACCACATACACAGAAAAGGCCAGAAGTGGGACTGTGGTTAAAGTGGTAGAGTGCTAGCCTTGAGCAAAAAGCTCAGCAAACAGTCCCCAGGCCCTGAGTTCAAGTCCCAGGACTGGCAAAAACAAACTGTGATCCTCAGATCTCAGTCTCCTGAGTAGTTAGGATTACAGGTGTGAGAAGTGAGAGGAGAGTCCAGCAGAGTACCAAACTTTTAAGATTTCATTGGTTCATTGAGAAAGTTTTGCAGAGGTCAGCCAAGCAGAAAGTCTCTTCCACAGCCAGCTGAGGGTCCTTTATGGTAGACCCAGAGCTGCTGGGAGAGTCATTAATGCTTGGAATCAGAGCGTGAGTTATTGAGCTTGAAGGGAAAGACAGAGGAAAGACTTCTGGGAAAATCAGCCCAGCTTAGGAAGCAAAAGGTGTTTTCCATGAGAGAAAAATCTAAGGAACATATAGTTTAACAAAGACAGATGGAAGTTGAATAACTCACCAGTCAATTATTCCTTCATTCATCACTCTTTTTCTGGGGGAGAGCGGAGAGGGGTGTCAGGTATGGTTGCTGGGCGCAGTAAGAGCTGATACCACACAGTGTTTTGGATCTCCAAACCTGCCTTCAGGCCACTCAGCTCTTTCAGCAGTCCTGGCCAAAAAGGTCACTTGCTTGTTGCCAGGAATCACTCTTAAGGAAGGGCATCAAGCACAAATACACACACACACATGCCCACAACCTGTACTATGGACCTAGAGAAAAAATTGTATCTATGTATAGGCACAGGCCAACCCATAATTTGTGAAATTCATACCTGGATAATAATACATGCCTCATCTTACCCTTAAAACTATGATTGAAGATAATCTTACTGTTTGAATATATCAGTCCAGCCAGGTGCTGGTGGCCTACAATGAAATACTAGCTACTCAGAAGACTGAGATCTGAGAATCACAGTTTGAAACCAGCCTAGTCAGGAAAGTATATGGGACTCATCTCTAGTCAACCACTAAAAAGCTGAAAGTAGAACTGTGGCTCAAGTGGTAGAGCACTAACCTTGAGTGAAAGGCTCAGGGGACAGCATCCAGGTTCTATGTTCAAGCCCCAGGACCAGAACAAAAAGATACAATAATGTATAATCTATGTGGAGAACTGTCCTTCATTGCCACACACGGGTAGGAAAGAGCTGTCCTAAAACATGAACTCTAACGACAACCTGCCTTTCCCAACCCTTCCCCATTAACCATCTCCCTCTTCCTTGTTTCCCTTTGGTGCCCAGGGAACAGATTTAATTCCCAGAGCAGCTTCCCGTGAATGCTCCCTCGGGACAAAGGTTACACTAAACCCAGGTTCTCCAGGGAAATAAGCTTCCTCTTTCCTAGCAGTCCCGAAGCCCTCCTAGCTGCCATGAAGAAGGGCTGCTGCCCATGTGGGCCTCTATTCTCCACAGAGGCATTCATCCTGGAGAAGAAACTGAATGGGGTCAGCTCAGAGTCTGCCTCAGGTAAAAGATTTGTTGGGGGAAAGCCAGTTCCCGCTGCTTGGTTAGGCCGTACTGTGTCAGCGCGAGTGACTGCCAGTTGGGCAGCTGATGAGCAGAATTAGAGTGGCCGTGGCCCTTTCCTGCCCCCCCCAAGGGGTGGGGGAGGGGGAAGAGGAGAGGTGGTGGCTTCTCCACCCACTGCTTCCCCTTCTTTTCCCAGAACTCCCCCTGAACTGAAAAATAGCTCTGCAGCCAGACTCTTCAGGAGCCTTGGATTGAAGTTTAACAGAGACAAAAATAATTCCCTTGAGTGAGCTATTTTCTGCCCAGCTTTCAGGGTAATGGCTCACTATGATGGATGGTGGGGGTGGGCTTAGGGAGGAAGTTGGCCATGGGCCACCATCCGCTGAGGGCCCTTTCCATGCCCACACCCTGCTCCCTCAGCAGCCAGGCTTCTCAGAGAGGTGGGAACTATGGTGAACCACTCACCATGGGGTTCACGCACTGATGTGAGACCCTCCTTCAACTACTTGGAAACGTGGGTGGAGAGTGAGGTGTGTGAGCTGGGAGCGCATGTCCTTCTATAGATCCTGCCCTCTCCAAGAATGCAAGCAGGAGGAAGGAAAACATGGCTACTTTACCGAGCCTCTGAAAAGAGAATACTACACCTGTCTGCCAATTGTATGTTTGTTGTATCCGTTGAGATAAACTATTTATTTATTTATTTTTGTGCCAGTCCTGGGGCTTGAACTTTGGGCCTGGGCACTGTCCCTGAGCTTGTTTGGCTCAAGGCTAGCACTCTACCACTTGAGTCACAGTTCTACTTCCAGCTTTTTTGGTGCTTAATTGGAGATGAGTCTCATAGACTTTCCTGCCCAGGCTGCCTTTCAACCATGATCCTCAGATCTTTGCCTCCTGAGTACCTAGGATTTCAGGCATGAGCCACTGGTGCCAGGCTTAAGACAAAATATTTAAAATGTGGTATGAAGCCAAGCACTGGTAACTAATACTTGTGTAATCCTAGATACTCAGAAGGCTGAGATCTGAGGATCATGGTTCAAAGCCAGCCCAGGCAGAGAAGTCCCCGTGAGAGTCTCATTTCCAGACAACCAGAAGTGGAGCTGTGGCTCAAAACAGTAGAGCACTAGCCTTGAGAGAAAGAGCTCAGGAACAGCTGAGTTCAAGCCCCATGACCAACAAAAATAAAACAGGTGTTATGAAAACTGTTTATTAAAACATCAGCTATTATTTTACTATTATTCTTCTAAGTATTTAAGTATAAAGGAAGAATAAATTCAGGTAAGAAGTAGAAGCTATAAAGAGACACAAATTCATGGTGTGAGGTGTCCCTCTGTTGGTCTGGGAGAGCCAAATGTACATTGGATGTGGGGGAACTCCTTGGCGGGCTCAGTGGTAGAGCACTGACCCCCATCCTCAGTACCCTCCACACTGCTGTGAAGTACAGAGGACTTGCATAGAGGCCCCACCGATCCTCAGCTCATCTCCAAACTTTCCAAGGGTTGGTTGTTTTGCTTAGAGACTCTTTTTTTACTTGTCAGTTTCTTTTTTATTTTTCTCACATGACTTTGCTTCTAATATATATGGGGGGGGGCAAAATCTCTGCTTAGACAGAGTATGAGAGGGTGAAAGAGAAGAGGGGAGGAATGGAGGAAGGTGGAATTCATTCAGGGGTATCACTCTTAAAGATTTGTTGATAACTCTCCAAAGAGTGGTCATTCATTCTTTTTTTTTTTTTTTTTTTTTGGCCAGTCCTGGGGCTTGGACTCAGGGCCTGAGCACTGTCCCTGGCTTCTTTGTGCTCAAGGCTAGCACTCTGCCACTTGAGCCACAGCGACACTTCTGGCCATTTTCTGTATATGTGGTGCTGGGGAATTGAACCCAGGGCCTCATGTATACGAGGCAAGCACTCTTGCCACTAGGCCATATCCCCAGCCCCTGGTCATTCATTCTTTAGTAAGGGGATTTTTTCTAAAATGGCTCCCCTGTATGTATGTGCACCTATTCTATGTAACTACCCACTGCTCAAAGATAGAGGCACACAAGATGTGCCAGGTACTGGAGGCCCAGGCCTGTAATCCTAGCTCCTCAAGATTCCGAGATCTGAAAATCAAGGTTTGAAGCCAA
This sequence comes from Perognathus longimembris pacificus, assembly GCF_023159225.1. Taxonomy (NCBI): domain Eukaryota; kingdom Metazoa; phylum Chordata; class Mammalia; order Rodentia; family Heteromyidae; genus Perognathus; species Perognathus longimembris. The sequence goes on along the minus strand of NC_063161.1, from coordinate 55,955,534 downwards.
CCTGTGCAGATAAATCTGTGAGACTCTTATCTGCAATTAACCAGCACACACACACACACACACACATACACACACACACACACACACACACACACACACAAAACACCTACGAACAGAGGTATGCCTCCAGTGGTAGAATGCCAGGCTTGAAGGAAAAAGCCAGGTGAGAGCATGAGGTCTTGAGTTCAAACCCCAGTACTGGCACAAATAGGAAGGAAGGACAAGGGCAAAGGGGGAAGGGAAGTAGAGAGGGAGGGAGGAGGGAGAGGAGGAAAGAGAGGAGGAAGGGAGAGAGAGAGAAGGAAAGAAAGAAGGAAAGAAGGGAGGGAGGAGGGAAGGAGGGAGGGAGGAAGGAAGGAAGGAAGGAAGGAAGGGAGGGAGGAAGGAAGGAAGGAAGGAAGGAAGGAAGGAAGGAAGGAAGGAAGGAAGGAAGGAAGGAAGGGAAAAAGCCAGGCCAAATCTGGCTGAGATGTGGCCTGTTGCCCACCGTTCACAATGGTGACAGCAAATTTTAAAACTTCATTTTCAAGGCTTTAAAACAGAGAAATTGCACTCTTGGAAAAAATCTAGATGCCCAGCTTCCTTTTTTCTTTTTTCTTTTTTTTAAAATTAGCTCTCGTGGCCACACCGGGCTATACTTCCAGTAGCTGTTTTGGTCTAAGGTAAGCTACCTAGCCAGACCTGGCTGATGCCTGTGGTCCACTGAATTGAGATCTGTCCCCCTCTGGCTCCCTAACTGCCCTGTCCCTGCCTCTGTGTACCATCCCACAGTGACAGCATCACTCTATGATCAGAAGATGCAGTTCAAAAAACTGCTGCAGTGTGACCAGAACCAATTACTTGTGTTGAGTCTCTGTTTCCTCCTGTGTGCAATGAGAAAAACAATAGTGCATTCCTCTCAGGCTTGAAGGATTCAAGTCATGCATGCAGGAGTAGCACAAAGCACCTGTCAGCAATATTAGTACTTGTTACTGTGTATAGTTGATACATTGAGATACTACTGAGCTGAGTGAGCCCAGCTTGGTTTTGTTGGTGTTGGGGTTGGTGGTGAGTGGATGGTACTGGGACTTGAACTCAGGGCCTGGGTGCTATCTTTTGGCTTTCTTTCTTTTTTTTTTTTTTTTTTTTTTTTTTTTTTTTGCTCAAGGCTAGTGCTTTACCACTTGAGCCACAGCTCCATGTCTTGGTGTTTGCTGATTAATTGGAGATAAGAGTCTCGCAGACGGTCCTGCATAGGCTGGCTTCTAATTGCGATCCTTAGGTCTCACCTGAGTAATTACGATTACAAGCATCAATCAGCTTTGAGTCCAGTTTGTTAAGATGACTTAACCACACCACACAACAGTTCTTTCCAGCTCAGGAGAAACATCTAAACATGTTTCCATCCAATGAAGAACTGCTGAGTGGATCTGTGATGCATTAAGTACTAGCTTGAACTGGGACACTTCAGTGCTAAGACTCCTATCTGTTCTTGGGGCTCAAGTTCCATGAGCATAGAGGATAATTGAACAGAATGACAGCACTGTCATTCAGGTGAAATTATGCACCCCACCCAGGCCTGCCCAGGACAGTTCAGGCACTTGACATTGAAGAAGGACTCAGGCTGAATCTCTTTCCTCCTTTCTCCTTCGAGGATCCAAAACTTTGAGGGCCTTACTAAAAGACACCCAGCTTCACATTGGCTCCTCTTCACTTCCAGTTTCTCAGGCTGCACATAGGATTTCAACAAAGCCAATCAGATCTCAAATGGAGTTCATTCTAATGGAATTTTACCCGAGGCATCCCATCCTCCACTGCCGAACATCATGGCACCCAAGATATGAGTGTGCTTGCCAAATAGGCTGGGCAGAGGTAACTTCCCACCCCTGGCAGAAATCCGGAAATTCAGAGCCGTGTGGAACAAAGAACTCTGCCCTGAAGGTGTTTTCCAGAACCTTCCTGGCCAGTTTGGAACTGCCCCATTCACTTGGGCAGGCACCACTTGCCTGCCTATTTTCTAGCCTTCTATGGACAGGAAGGTGTAGAAGACACTAAGTTAGGCAACCAGGACACACTGAAGAAAAAAAAAAAAAAACAGCAGGGGCAAGTGACAAAAGGGACATCCCTGTTTCACTTAAAATGACCTAAATTCAAATTTACTTGAAATTACCACCTTGATGACTTTGGGCAAAATATTTAGCCTCTGGATCTCCTAGAACCTCAGTTCTCACTTCCTAAAATAGGGATACAATTACCTATTTCTTAGGATTCTTGAAAGGCATAAGTGAGAAAGTACATGGAAGGAAAATAAACACATATAACACAATGCCTGGACCATAGCAGTTGTACTAACCCCAGGTTAAAATGATTTTCAACGATTAGATAATATAGTAACCTCTTAAGGATCAAAGGTTGGTGTAGGGGGAGAAGCTCTGGGTGGAGGTGAGAGGTGTTGGGGTGGGGGTGGGGGAGAAAAAGAGGCAGGGCCCTTCTGTGGAGCCTAGCTTAGGTCTGGCAGGCAAAGTGAAGCCCAGGGCAGAAGCACTTGCCTGCCCCTGGAACTGACAGGCACAGACTGGCTGAGTAATTACAGACTTTAAGGCTGGGGTGGCCCAGGCTAGTGCCCAGCCAGCCACATTCTTTAGTTGTGTGGGTGGCTGGGTGGGTGGGCAGCTGGCTGTTTATGTGGCTACCAGGATGCTGGGGGCATCTAACAGCTCAGCTCCTCAGCACTGCCAGGCAGGCTGTTCCATTTTGGCAGGGAAAAGGATTCTTTGCACATCTTTGGCTCCCTTTCCCCTGGTAACCTTCTGTCCCTTTCCTTCAATCCTACTTCCATTCCCTCCTTCACAGATGGGACAAGCCCCAAAGCCCAAGTCCAAAACCAGACTCCACACAATTGGCCAATTCGAGGTTTTTAAACACTCGTCCATCTTACCTGAAGCTCTTAAATAATCATGAAGCCCTGAATGAATGTGTCCCAGCCCTACGTACCGATTAGCTAGCTCACACATGGTGCTGATACTTTATGTCCTTCCCTAAAATGAATACCGGAAAAAAACACATACACTTCGCATTCCACATGACCAATATGCAGTTTGGTGTGTGGGTACTCAAGGCTGACCCCAGGCTCTTGACTGATCTAAAGAAACTACCATGTTTTGAGCAGAATGTAGAGCCACAGGACGCCTTGTCCGGTATTGGTGGAAGGGCTTCAACTGCACATGGAAGCCCAGCCCTCCAAGTCAGGCTGTGGCCTCTATGGGATCACCCATGAACACTGCATCACAAAATACACACATCAGCCAGAAACCAGCTCCTTTGGCCCTGAGCAATACCGTCTCAACTTAAAAGGGGCTGCATTTAATGTGCCTTTTTCAATTTAAAGATGAAGTCTATATCAGGTGGTGAAAAGAATGCAGACCAGGCTTGGTGGTGCACAGCTGTTGCCCCAGTTATCTAGGAGGCAGGAATGAGGAGGATGACAATTCAAGGCCGGCCCTAGCAAAACATTAGCAAGACCCTATCTCAACCAACAAGTTGGACAATGGTGGTTTATACTTGTCATTCCAGCTGCATAAAAGGTGTACATAAAAGGCTGAGATCGGAAGGATTAAGGCCAGGCTGTTCATGGGGTTCATGAGACCAATGAAAACTGGATACCATAGTGTATACCTGACATATCTCAGCTATATATGATGCATGAATATCCAGGTTCGCCCAGGCAAAAAGTGAGACCCTATTGAAAAAGTAGTGAAAAGTAAAAGGGCTAGAAATGTGGCTGAAAAGGTAGAGCACTTGCCTAGCAAGGGTCAAGGCCCTGAGTTCAAAACTCCAGTACCATCAAAGGTGGAATAAGTGATATTGAGTGAAAGAAGCACAGAGGATGCATGGATGTAAACTTCAAGGCCAGGTAAAACATAACAATATATTGTTTTGTAAAACACATATGGATGGGGCTGGGAATGTGGCTTAGTGGTAGAGTGCTTGCCTAGCATGCATGAAGCCCTGGGTTCGATTCCTCAGCACCACATAAACAGAAGAAGCCAGAAGTAGAGCTGTGGCTCAAGTAGTAGAGTGCTAGCCTTGAGCAAAAGGAAGCCAGGGACAATGCTCAGGCCCTGAGTTCAAGCCCCAGGACTGGCAAAAACAAAAATAAAAATATAAACAAAAAAACCCCACATATGGATGATAACTTATAAAGCAAAGCAAAGAAATAACCAAAATCTACCTGGGGGAGGCGGGGAGAGAAAATGTGTGTGTTTGTGTTCTAGGACCTGCATGCTGTCCCTTAGCTTTTTTTGCTCAAGGTTGGCATTCTACCACTTGAGTCACAGCTCCATTTTCAACATTTTTTTGTGGTTAATTGGAAATAAGAATCTTATGGACTTTCTTACCTGGGCTGACTTTGAACCTGGATCCTCAGATTTCAGCCTTCTGAGTAGCTAGGATTACATATGTGAGTCACTGGTATCCAGTGAAAAAGGACATTTTATTTTTTTGCCAGCCCTGGGGCTTGAACCCAGGGCCTGGGCACTGTGCCTGAGTTTCTTTTGTTCAAGGCTAGCATTCTACCACTTGAGCCATAGCACCACTTCTGGTCTTTTCTGTTTATATGGCATTAAGGAATCGAACCCAAGGCTTCATGCATGCTAGGTAAGCACTCTACCACTAAGCCACAAAGGACTTTTAAGACACTCTGAACATTTCTAATTTAGGAACTTAGTAGAGAGTTATATAATATTATTCTGTAATCCATACATATGTATATTGTATACCCCTGTGAGAATGTTATTTCACAGTTAAAATCACAATCATAATAACAAAGGAGACTGAAGAACCCAAGTCCCAGAAAAGCTAAGAAATCCTTGGAAGCGTATGATCTAGCACACAGCTGCATAAAGAGAGATCAATTGACCAAATCTGAGGTTAGCCAGATGCCAAACAGCCATTGTTGAGTTTCTATGGATCCTCTAGCAAGGCACAGATTTCAGGGCTATCAGTTTGAAAACACTTGCAAGAGTCTCCATCTCCTCTCTCGTACTGTTCAATTCCCAGTGTCTCGGGCCATATCTGCCCATGTCCGGGAGCCTAGTTTGTGCCAGGCCCCTGATTTGTCTCATCTATCCCACACACAGTCTTACAGAAACTGTAAACCCCAAGTTTACAGATAAGGACACTGAGATTTGTGGAGATTAGGAAATGTGCCCTCAGTTGCTAGCTAGAAAGTGGTGAAGGCAGGATTTGAACCCATGTATAACTCAGATTCTGTTTCTTCTGTTGTTTCAAGTAGTTTTGAACTAACATGAAGTTCTAAATACTCAGGAAACTGAGACCTGAGGATTGTGGTTTGAAGCCAGTCCAGGCAGAAAGATCTAAGAGGGCCTTGAGCAAAAGAAATTGAGTGAGAGTGCAAGGCTGTGGGTTCAAGCCACAATACAGGCAAAAAACAACAGCAACAAAAATCCTCCAAAACTTACAACACTCCTTCCATCTGCAGTCTAGAATCATAGCACTTATTCCAAAACTAGACTGCTGGGGCTGGGGATATAGCCTAGTGGCAAGAGTGCCTGCCTCGGATACACAAGGCCCTAGGTTCGATTCCCCAGCACCACATATACAGAAAACAGCCAGAAGCGGCGCTGTGGCACAAGTGGCAGAGTGCTAGCCTTGAGCGGGAAGAAGCCAGGGACAGTGCTTAGGCCCTGAGTCCAAGGCCCAGGACTGCCCCCCCCCCCCAAAAAAAAACGTGCACCAAAACTAGACTGCTGAGATTAAAGAGATAATGGGTTCAGAGGCCCTTAAGGGACAGCAAGGGGCTTGGAGAATTGGAGGGGGTAGGGGTCAGGTAGGCAAGGAGAAACTAGTTCCCCATTTGCCAATGGGACAATGGTCTTCTCTTTTTTCTTTTTGGCAGTCCTGGGGCTTGAACTTAGGGCCTGAATGCTGTCCCTGGCTTCTTTTTGCTCAAGACTAGCACTCTACCTCATGAGCCACAGTGCCACGTTCAGCCTTTTCAGTTTATGTGGTGCTGAGGAAATCAAACCCAGGGCTTCATGCATGCTAGGCAAGTACTGTGCCACTAAGCCACATTCCCAGCGCAACAATGGTCTTTTTAATCTTGTTTCTCTTAGCATAGCGCAGATTATGGATAAAATGGAGAGTATTTTTTTATTTGCCTTCCAGGTCATTCAAGTCTTGTAAGCTCTCTGTACAATGCTTCCAGATTCTTTTAAACTGCTTTTAACTTGAGTATGTGCCTATGACTGCCAGAGGCTTCGAGGTCTAAAGGTGTTGGCAGAGGTGCCACCGTCCTTAAAGTAACCTTTGGGCAAACCAAGCCTGCTCTCAGGTCAACTTGTTCAAACTAGTTAGTAATTCTAACCCTGGTGCTTGTATGCATTTATCCGAGGCCTCCAAAAGTGCCAGGCATGGCACACAGGGCCTGTGGCTGTCCCACGAAGGTAGAGGTGGTAGAATTTCTGGAGGCTACAAGCCTTGGCATCCTGCAGATCTGAATGTGAGTCTTGAACTACCCTTCACAAACTGGCTCATCTCAGCACCTGGCTTAATTTCACCAAGCCTCAGTTTCCCCACTTGTCAGGTCATCAAAGCAGTGGTTCCTGACTCACAAGACTGGGAGATGGTACTTGTCATGTAAGTAGCTCCGTGCCAGGTACTAAGGGAGTAAGCTACTGTTCCTGGAGCTCTAACTCCAGTGCCAGCAGGTGGCACACAGTAAATGTCTCTCTAGCAAAGCCCTGAGCCTCCTGGGTCTCTACTAGAGCCTGGAATGTCTCACCTGACAACACACCTCAATGCTTTAACTTGTCATCAGAAGGCCAGCGAGAGGCAACAGCTTCCCAGGAACAAAGCTCCTGAGTCCTGCCCAAACTCCACTTCCCCGCTGGCAGAACTGCCCACACCCCAGGCAGGGACCTGGACTCTCCTCTGCACAGAATGAGGACTTTGTGTGGCATCTGGTTCTGGGAACACTGCTTAGTCTATTCCTTTGGCACGGGACCTGCAGGGCAGGTTTGCAAACGCATGACACACGCCGAGACTCACGGAGTTGCCTACTGCTTCTGCCATGTATCCACCAGCCACCCTTGCCCTGCCTGCCCTAGCCAGCCAAAGGGTCTCACCACCTTCTGCCCCTGCCCCCTGTTGTTTCAAAGGTGGGATTTCCTAAGAAACATTCACTTCGTATCCTTTGTGGATCCTGATGAGAACAAATTTCTTTCTACTAAAGGAGGCAAGTCACTACTCAATCATGAAGGAGTCCCCCCTCCCCCTCCTCCCCCATGCCCTAAGCATTCACATGCCATCGCTGAACCACTGGGAGACACTCCCCAGGGATCTTTCTCTGAGCATCTGGTCCCTGAGACCCACGAACTCATAAGGAAGGGCACATGTCACCACCACAGGATGTTGTTGCTGCCACCAACGCCTATAGCTTGGGTTGAGCAAGAACCATCTGTCCCCACCCTGGACCATTTCCCCAACAGTCAGACCAGATGGGAGAGGCAAGTTCTAGCACTCTGTGGGAATGAACTCCATCTCATGTGGAGCATCTGCTCTCTTCTCTGGTCTCGACCTTGGATGCCTCCTGGGATCCTGATGACAAGTGACCTGTGTTCATTATCTGCCTGGACAAGGTTTAGCCACCCTTCCCTTCCTGGTTGTTAACTCGCTTTTGAACTGGACTTTGCTGTGCAATGGGACAGTTGGCTCCCCAGAAGTTTAGGAAGCTATAAGGAAAAAAAAACCAATGGGCTGGAGATGATGCGAAGAGGGAAGAGGAAGCATGGGGCTGAGTCTTGGCTCTATCACACATCCCAGTTCCTCGGGGGAACTGAAGAGGAGTTGGCAGGCCTTCCTGTCCCTGTATGAGGTAGGGGTGGGGCAGAAAAAACCAGAGGTGAGGCCACTCACAAGTCAAGGGTGAAAGGAAGTCACACAAGTAGTGGGCTGGGTCCTGCCACAGGGTGGCAGGGAGCAGTGCTTCCCTCAGGGAAGAGACTAGAATTAACTGATAATCCCAGGGAGCAGGCTGGGGTGTTGGGGCTGCTTCCGGAATTAAGCTATCCTTTCCTTTCCTCTCCTCTCCTTTCCTTTCCCTCCCTTTTCTTTCTGTCTCTTTTCTTTCCTTCATTCCTTCCCTCCCTCCCTTCTTTCTCATCCTTCCTTCCTTTTTCTTTTTCTCTCCCTCTTTCTTTTTTTCTTCCTTCCTTCCTTTTTCTTTTTACCGCCCTCTTTCTTTTTTCTTCCTTCCTTCCTTTTTCTTTTTATTGCCCTCTTTCTTTTTTTCTTCCTTCCTTCCTTCTTTTGTTCTTTCCTTCCTTCCTTTTCTTTTGCATGTGTATGTGTGTCCTGGGGATTGAACTCCAGGTCTGAGTGCTGTCCCTGAGCTTTTGTTTTCAAGGCTAGTGTTCTGCCACTTGAATCACAGTTCCACTTCCAGCTTAGGTTTTTGTTTGTTTGTTTGGTTTTTGTTTTGTAGTTAAATGGAGGTAATAATCTCACAGATTTTCCTGCCTGGACTGGCTTGGAACTGTGATCCTCAGATCTCAGTCTCCTGAGTTGCTAGAATTATAGGTGTGAGCCATGCATGCCAGCTACCTATCCTTATTTCCCCCATCAAATGTTAAGTTCCCCCTGTCCCTATTGTCCACCATTAATGTGTGTGGCTTGGCTATTCACTAGGATGACCAAATGTTCCAGTTTGCCCTAGACAGATTTGCTTTATGTCAATGGTGTTGGCTAACCCACACAAAGTCTCTTTTACTCTCAACAGTATCCCGGTTTGGATGATACACTATACAGCCACTCTTTCTCTCATATCCAGAAAGATGGGAAAAGGTTAAGGAGCAATCAGACAGAAGCATTAATTCAAAGTAAGGCTCTGGTAGTTTAGAGCAACAGCTAGGCATCAACCCAGTTGGATTTAGGCAGTGGTAGGAAGAGAGTCTGTGAGTTGCTCTTCCTCCTGGAGTCCTAATCATAAAGCTGGTCCTCTGGGGTCTGCTTCCTGTCACATTTCAGTAGGTCTGGCACTAAACTGAGACACACAGGAGACTCTGTGTGTATGTGTGCGCGCGCGCGCCAATCCTGGGGCTTGAACTCAGTGCCTTGTGCTCTTGCTTGGTATTCTTGCTCAGTCTGGTACTCTACCAATTGAACCACACCTCCACTATTCTGGATTTTTTTTCCTGGTTAATTAGAGATAAGAATCTTATGGATATGTCTGCCCAGAATGGCTTTGAACATCCATCTTCATATCTCATCCTTCTGAGATGCTAGGATTGGAGGTATGAGCTACTGGCTTAAGGCTCTTGGTGAAATCTGGTAATTTCCTTACTTCCCTCTATCTGCATCCCAAATAGACTTTCAGAAGTGACAGAGAGAAGCAGGATCCCTCAGACTCTGTGTAGACACAAACCTAAATGTTTTCCAGATTCTCCTGGCCCTTGCTCCCTGCCTTTGAGAACCCCACTGATGCATAAGTGATAGCAGCTTTCTAGCAGAGGCCCCAGCATCCTTAGGATGTGAGGTAAAGACTGCAACAACCACAAGTTTCTCTCCTGTCTTGGATAACCACTTGGTTCAGCCTGCCCAGGTTTTCCTTTATTGAAGGGCTTTTGACACCTGCTGTCTGTGCTGGGTGGGGGGGGGGGCAGAGGATAAGGGTCTGGGAAGTTCTCTTAGACTTCATCTAGGACTCAGTCCTGAAAGGAGACCAGTTCTGAGGCAGAACACAAAAAGAAGAATGAGGGAACATAGCCGCAGATAATCAGAGCACGTTAAACAACACCCAGACCCTCCCTCTCCCCGCTTCTGAATATAAAAGGCTGATGTACAAGTGATGGGCGAGGATGAGGAAACTTCCTAACCCTCTTCCTTTCTCTGTGTTCTTACTTCATTTTTCTGTCTCACTTCCTCCCTCCCCCCTTAACAAATCTTGGTAAGGGGCAAAGTCATCCTTGGTCACTACCAGCCAAATCTAAAGCCATGAGACTCAGCCAGAGCCTAGACTGCTAATCCAACAGTCTGCTCCCCAGCCTGGCTTACCTCCTTGGATTTGGATTTCTTCTCAAACAGGTCTATAGAATGGGAGGTTATGGGGGGGGGGGGGTCTGGGCATTTGTTCTCTGTCCAAGGGTTCTCTGCTACCCAAAACAAACCCAGAGAAAAAGTATCATCCTTGCTGACCTATGGTCTGGCTGTGTGCTAGACCCCAAACTATGTCAGAAAGGCCCAGAGTTCCTCTAGCTCTTGTTTGAGAGGAAGATCCCCCAACATACCACACTCTCGGTTCATAGAGTTGTTCCTAGGTCCAGAAAATCTACATCAGCAAACCACCTCTACTCCTTAGCCTGGGCCAAAGTATTCTCTGCAGATTTCTGATTCTACAACCATCTCAATTTCTTCTCCATGCCCATCTCCTAGCTAACAAGGTGGGAGAAAGGGAGTATTGGGATATGCCTTCTGAGCCCAGAGAAGGGTAAGAGATGTAGATTCACCACAAAAGCTATAATCCCTTTACAGTCATCCCCTTCCTGAATCAGCTCAGAGCCACCCAAACAACCACTTCTGGGTTGGGTGTCTGAGCCCCTCCTCCCTTCCCCCACACTCCCTTGCTAGGGGGTGAAGAAGACAGCCTTCCACAGAACTGAACTCTGCCCAGGGGAACTCCTGCAATGCTCAGAAAATGCCTGCCCAACTGCTTGCCTGGGTTCTGGCCCCTCTGGCTGCAACTGAGCCCAGACAGGAGGCTGACTCACTCACCACAGGGAGGAGGAGAAGGAGGAGCAAGAAGGGCCTAGGCTCAGAGATCCCTGGCTCTGCCAGCCTGGGCAGAATGGTTCTCAACCCCTGATCCCTGGAAGAGGGGGGCTGCTGACTCGCTGGTGTCGGTGACCGAAGCGATTCCTTACTAAACTCTTTTTCGGAATCCTCACCCACACCTCATGTTCAGTTCTCCTGGTCCACTTCCTAAGATCGTCTCCTCCATTCACCTGCTTACCACTACCCGCCCCCCACCCCAAAGTTTCATCTCCTGAAAAAGTAAAATCTAGTGCTTTAGAGCCAATTAGGTCTCAAATCATTGGGTTAAAAAAAAAAAAAGTCAGGAAAACTACCCAACTAGAGAAGAGCACGCATGGATGGCACAGATTCTGAGTGAGGCTACCCAGGCTGACTCCCAGAAGACCCCGTTAGCAGCATCCACGCCCGGGATGTCGCGACCCTTCCCATCTCTCCACTCCACGCCAAGGGGCCGCACGGAGGAAGGAGACGCTGTCTCTTGTTGACCCAAATGGTGGTGGGCAGGGTCCTGGGGTCGAGTTTCTGCAGCTGAGCCGCCTGCGCACCAAGGGGTGTCTTAACCTTCCCCCCTCGCCAGCCTGGCACCGACTTCAGCCTTGTCAGACCTCTGTGCCGGCTCCGTGTTCCAACCTCATGGCAAGTACCGTCTCCAAGTTTGCTCTTCCGACTGGAGGCTCTAGTGCTGACATCCGAGTACTCGGATCGAGAGACTTCCTCCCTCCTAAAACCCTGTCCTCGAATCCTACCCTGGCTCAGACCCCCAGCCCCCCATCCCCGTTTCTCCCGGGTCCGCACCTGGTCCGGCGGGTGCACACGCTGCTCAACGCTCCCTCCCGGTGCCTTGGGCTCGGCTGCTGCCTTTTGACAAGCAGAGACAGCCCAGCACCTGGCCCCGCCCCGCAGAGGCCCGCCCCGCCCAGACCACGCCTACGACCACGCCCACATCACGCCCACAGGTCCTGTCTTCTCCTGCCCCGCTCTGTACAGGCTTTGTAACCATCTTAACTTGGGATCAACCACAGCACGGTCGCCTTGGAGACTCTGCTTGGTGAAACCTGCCACGATTGCGTATGGGGCAAGGCCTACTGCTGCCCCCAATGGAGCAGTTTTGGATGGTTTTGAACAGAGCACATCCACGTGTCTGCTGGTGATCTTCGGTGGTGTTCCTTGCCACCCTCCCTTCTCCCCCCGCCCACCCCCGCTGTCTTGGTTCTGCCCAACCAGCTGAGAACGTCCCAGCCAGGTGCGTCACCTCCACCTGAGCTGACCTGGCCATTGCTCATCAAGTAGGTGGAGAGCGCTTGCCCATTCAGGGCTCTTCTCTCTGCAAGGATGGCAAATCCCGAGGTGTTATTGCTGCGGATGACTGAGGAGTTCAACTAGACTCCAAAAGTTCGGATACAAGAGCACAGAGTAGCAGAGCCTGGAGGTGCATCATCCCACATATCAGCACACGTCCAGATGTTGTGACTCTCATCCAAGCTCCATTTAAACTCAGCTTTCCCAGCCTCTATTCTCAGTTCTCTCCTCCCTGCTGAGACTTGTTTGGAAGGAAGGAAGGAAGGAAGGAAGGAAGGAAGGAAGGAAGGAAGGAAGGAAGGAAGGAAGGAAAGAAGGAAGGAAGGAAGGAAGGAAGGAAGGAAGGAAGGAAGGAAGGGAGGGAGGGAGGGAAAGAAAGGAAGGAAGGAGGGAAGGAGGGAAGAAAGGCAAGGGGAAGAAGGGAGGGAGGAAAGAAGGAAAGGAGTGAGAGATAGAAAAGAAGGAAGAAGAAGGGAGGGAGGGAAAAGAGGGAAGGAAGAAATGGAAGAAGGAGGGAGGGAGGGAAGAGAGAGGGAAGGAAGGGAAAAGGAAAAGAAGAAGGAGGGAGGGAAGAAGGAAGGAGGGAGAAAAGAAGAAAACTACAGCACAACTTGAGACCTGAGATTGTGAGTGACTACAAAAACTGACTATAGAAAATTTGGGCTAAGAATCGTTCTCTATTGGCTGAGATTTGAGATTGATACTCAAAGCTTTCAGAGGAGGAAAGTCCATGAGACAGTTACTTCCAGTTAACCAGTAAAAGCCAGAAGTAAAACTGTGGCTCAAGTGGTAGAGCATCAGCCTTGAGTTGAAAATGCCAAGGAACAGTGCCCAGGCCCTGCATTCAAGCCCAGAATGCACACACACACACACACACACACACACACACACGCACACACACGCACACACACACGGTATATGAGTATTAAGTATGCCATAGTTATTGCCTATGTGGCCTTCTTTTTTTAATAGCTCTTGGCTATAGCAGTGAAGCTGATACTTCACATGTATGAAGTGTTGTAAAATACAAAAATACTTTTAAAATATCTTATTTAATCTTCATTCCAACCTATTATAACCGCAGAATAGAAAATACTCTCCTGAGAGTGAAGGAGTGACAATGTCCTAAAAGAATGTACTCCTTATCTGACTTATGTAACTATAACTCATCTGTACATCACCTTTATAATAAAAATTTAAAAATACTCTCCCTATTGTACACCTGATGTATGCAATTGTTGCTATTTTTGAAGCTGAGACATGACAAAGTCACTTGAATCCAGGACTTTGGATGCTCCCCTCTCCTCTTGTCTCCTCTATCACTGTCTCTGTCTCTCTGTCTCTGTCTCTATCTCTCTGTCTCTCTGTCTCTCTCTCTCTGTCTCTGTGCCAGTCTTGGGACTTGAACTCAGGACCTGGGAACTGTCTCTTAGCTTTTTCAATCAAGACTGGTGCTCTACCATTTGAGTCACACTTCCACTTGCAACATTTTGCTGGTTAATTGGAGATAAGAATCTCATACATTTTCCCAGTATGCCACCCCTTCCTTGTTCTACTATAATGCTTGCCTCTTGCCCCTGCTTCCTCTGGAAGGACATTGCCTTCTCTCCAAGCCTCCCTGGCAGCATGATTCCTGTACTACATGGAGAGTAGATTTAAATTCCTCCAGCTAGACGACTGCGTGAACCATGCCTTCTTCCTCTACAGAAAACACATTTCCCTTTGCTTTCCCTACAGGTAGCCATTCCTGTCTTCTCCCGTGTCCCTGGTAGAGATGGCTGGTGGTGTTCTTCTGAGGAACCCTCCATGGGCGTCTCCGGTCAAGTGCATCATGGGATATGTATAGGCACACGGGACATGCAAGACACCACACTATCAGGCCATAGATGCAGCCATCTATATAGATAATGAGCCCCACCAGGTTCTTGCTCCCTGGGAGGAAAGATGCCAGGTGCCAGTCTGAGGCTATCCTTGGGCATCTCATTCCACAAGGCTGAGTCTGGCCTCTGGTGCTGGCAGGCAGGCAGAGAAGATGCAGCTGCAATCAGGGCACAGGGCTGGTTTATTCTCGCTGTGTGGGCTCCCACTTTTCCACAAGCTGGATAATGTCTTCAAGGCTGGCCGACATCATGGCTTTCTGAGGTTCTCACAGATTCTGTTTTGTAGACAGAAGGTTTAAGTGTTCAGAGGTTGCTTTCCAGGTAAAAGTGTGTCCTTTGAACTGGTGATGGGACACTCCCATCTGACTGTTTGCTTTCTCTTGTTTTAGGGCCCTTTTCCCCTTAAATATTTTATGGTTATGGTTATAGGAGGATGGAAGGGAAGCCTTTCACTCAAAAAAACTCCAAAGGAATTTATTTTTCTGGTAGTATTGAGGTTTGAACTCAGGGCTCCATACTTGCTAGACAGGTTCTGTACCACTTGAGCCACATTCCCTCTTCAAGCCCTTTAGTGCTTTAGTCGTTTTTCAGATAGGTTTTTGTGCTTTTTCCTCAGGCCAGCCTCACCCTGCGATCATCCTGCCTCTGCCTCCCATGTTACTGGAATTACAGGGTGCACTACCATGCTAGGCCCCCTACGCCAAGGACATTTGGAGAGACACCGAGTCACAGAGGCAAAAGAAAACCAGGCTGTCTTCTCACTGAGTTCTCTTATTTTGGATATTTTTTAAAAAACGAGGTCACAAAAGGTGAATTCATTTGTTTTTTAAGGCAAAGTAGATCTAGGACTAAACTCCTTGTTGATGTTCCAGATGGTGAAAATGGAATGAATAAATATAAGAAGCTGTAGGCAGTGAGGACAAATCAAACACAAGGATCTTCTCAGGACAGTGTTTTGAAAGCTTTTAGCTGAAATCTGTAGTAAAAAATCCTTTTTTTAGCATGACCTGGTGTCTCATGCATATAGATAAGTTTTTTGTTGGTCATGAGGCTTGAACTCTGGGCCTAGGCACCCTGGGCTTTTCAGCTCATCGCTAGCACTCTACCACTTAAGCCACAGTGCCACTTCTGGTTTTCTGGTGGTTAATTGGAGGTAAGAGTCTCACAGACTTTCCCTGCCTGAGCTGGCTTTGAACAGCAATCCTCATAGCTCAGCCTCCTGAGTAGCTATGATTAAGGCATGAGCCACCAGCACCTGGCAAGTTTTAGGAAACAAGAGCTACCCTGCTGTGATTTTTTTTTTTTTTCTGGCCAGTCCTGGGGTTTGGACTCTGGGCCTGAGCACTGTCCCTGGCTTCTTTTTGCTCAAGGCTAGCACTCTGCCACTTGAGCCACAGTACCACTTCTGGCCATTTTCTGTATATGTGGTGCTGGGGAATCGAACCCAGGGCCTCATGTATACGAGGCAGGCACTCTTGCCACTAGGCCATATCCCCAGCCCCTCCCTGCTGTGATTTCTATTGTCTGGATCTCCCTTCCTTCCCTCCCTCCCTCCCTCCCTCCCTTCCTTTCTCCCTCCCTCCCTCCCTCCCTCCCTCCCTCCCTCCCTCCCTCCCTCCCTCCCTCCCTTCCTTCCTTCCTTCCTTCCTTCCTTCCTTCCTTCCTTCCTTCCATCCTTCCTGCTTTCTTCCCTCTTCCCTCCTACAGATTGAGGTTACTATAGGAGAAGTTGGGTACTTGCAAATCTTAACTCCAAATCTCCCTAGCTCCAGGGCTCCATTCCCAATAGCCCAGCTCATGTCTCCATCCCGGGGGCTTTTGGCACTGGTCTTTCCAACCGGCTCCCACACCCTGGATCCCAGGTTGGCAACCTGCTGGCCTTCCAATGGCAGTGCTGCTGCTATGGTAACACACAGCCTGGGGCCTGAGGAAGGAAGGTGAAGCCTCCCACCTGCACCTTCAAGTAGAGAAACAGCTCAGAGCTCTTCTCCCAAGCCCCCGGGGCTTGCTGGGCTGCTGTCCAAACCCTAGCAGACAGGGATGATTCTTCCTCCAAGCCTCAAACCCAACCATTGGAACCAGAATAAATTAGAGGCTTGGGTCCTTTCCTGTTTCCAGGTGTCTATAGCTGAGACCATGATATGTCTTGCATGTGTGAAAGACCACCTCATCCGTAAGGCTTTTGGGTGTGGAAGAGAATTCTTCCTTTGTGCCTTTAGGGAGGAGTGTCCTGGGAACTCATGAGGATGGAGGTAAGTGGTGAAGCTCTGGGGTGTGGGAATAAGCATCTCAGCAGCCGGGTGACATTGGACTTCTTCTCGTGTGGGGGTTTCAAAAATCCCCCCTTCTGCAGAAGAGAGTGTCCAGGGAGGACCATGGGGCAATGAAGTCCTTTCCTTCATAGCAATGAGCAAAAGTCCTGTGGAGGATTCACCCTGGGTATGCCTACTTGTTTTCTCCAGAAGAGCAGGAAAGATGTTCTGTAAGCTGCCCAAGAATGTGTTAAACATCTCTCCCCTGCGGCCTCAAATCCAGCCAGATGTGGCTGTTGACAGCTTTGGCTTTTTTTTTTTTTCTTTAGCTTGGGCCAAATGCACTTCAACTCATGGCTGCCCCTTGTGCTGCATTTGCTTTGCTGTTCTTCTAAGTGGAAGATGTCACCATTGGTAAAGTGTGAGCCTCTGGTGTCCACAGCCACTTCCAGAGGGAGCTATTCTTGGCCAAATGACAGTTATCTTATCTGTTGTTGCTCTGCAGTGAAGAAATGATCTCAAAGTGCTTTGTATGTGGGGTGGGGGGAGGGGGTGCGGTTAGGATTATGCTGGTACTGGGGCTTGAACTCAGGGCCTCAACCTCTTGCTTGACTTTTTGCTCAAAGCTGATGTGCTACCATTTGAGCCATACCTCCACTTTTGGCTTTTTTGTCTGATTAATTGGAGATAAAATTCCATAGACTTTTCTGCCTGAGCTGGCTTTGAATCTATTCCTCCGATCTCAGCCTCCTGAGTAACTAGGGTTGCAGGTATTGAGTTATAAGCACCTGACTTAAAATGCATGAATACCTACACACATACTTTGGATGAGGTTTGTCATCAATGGTAGCAAATATACCTTTACACTTCAAATAGTATTTGTTTTGGGGGGGGCAGTACTGAACATGAATTCTGAACCTCATGCTCTAACTTGGCTTTTTCTGCTCAAGGCTGGTGTCCTACCTTTGGAGTCACAGGTCTACTTCTAGTTGTTTTTTTTTTTTTTTCTGGTTAATTGGAGATAAGAACCTCAAGGGCTTCTTTGCCCAGGCTGGCTTTGAACCTTGATCCTCAGATCTCAGACTTCTGAGTAGCTAGGATTATGAGGTATGAGCCACCAGTACCCAGCTCAAATGATATTCTTACCCAATAAATGACTTATTATTTTGTTACTTACTTTAAAAATTATCTTTAAGTGACTGTACGAAGGATTTTCAAACCACCACATCAATTTACAACATTTTGATCAATAGCACCCTTCCATTGTTCTCTCCCAATTCTCTCAACCCCACTCATACTCTCAAATTATGTACATTCAATATTATGACTACATCCACTCATCTTTTCCTCTCTCAATTTGTCTGTCCCCTTCCCCTTAAAGCCCTCACTTCCAATAAAACATGTTTCATGCTTCCTTGTATTCATTTTGTTCAACTGTCAGTTCTTCAAAGGAGTTGCACCATTGGAATCCTCCATTGAGTATACCGTACTTTAGTGAATTTGGTTGCATATGCATGCATATGACCCTGTATATGTTTTCACATATGTTTCTAATTTAGATCTAACTTCCACACGTGAGAGAAATCACATACTCTTTGTCTCTCTTGGAACCTGACTTACCTCACTTGACATCATTTTCTTCAGACCCCACCATTTCCCTGCAAAAGAGACTGACTCCCCAATGTTCTCTGGTACTGTCATTTCCCAGATGAGGAAAGTGATGTTCATAGTGAGCTCCCAGAGAAGGTGAGGAGCTGGGCAGGCTCCTATAATGACAACCAGGGAGGCATAGGTGGCACATGGGTAACAGGATCAGAAGCTCCTTGTGGCAGGCACTGTGTATTTGCATGCTCCAGTGTCAGGAGACAATGTGTGTACACAGTGTGTGTACGTGACACAACAGTCAAGAGTTTCTTCGTGACAGCTGGAAGAACTGACATTCGAGTTACTACATCTTTGGGCCCACTTGTCTTCTTGGATGAGAAGCTAAGGAAAATCCAGGTAGAAGTGACACGGTGGTCAGCACCTAGTATTACAGCTATCAGTGGTCTGCCACCAGCCAACCTCTTACCAGATTAAATAGGGACAGGCTCCCAGCAGAAGGGGTGGTGGCTATTGGACCACTGTTAGCACAGGAGAGCAGCTTTTCTAGTCTTGGTTAGCTATTACCAAGGACCTTCCTTCCGCTCATACCCTCAAGGACAGATCAATAATCTCTGAATGGCATCCAGACTAGAAAGAATGGAATGAAGAGTCAAACCCTTCTTCCACTGAACCTGTCTCATTGAACTTCTTTTTACATTTTTGTTGTTATTACAAAGGTAATGTACAGAGAGGTTACAGTTACATAAGTCAGGTAAAGAGTACATTTTGTTTAAGAAAGTGTTGGTCCTTCCCTCTCTCTCTCAGTTTATCCCTCCCACCCCCACCCACAAGTTGTATGGCTCATTTTCAACAGTGTCCAATAAGTATTATTGCTGCATCTGTTCACCCTTTGTCCCTCCATTTCTTTGCCTCCCCTTATACTCTGAAAGACAGATAAATGAACAAACAGAAGATAAAGAAAAGAAAACAAAGCCAGGCATTGGTGCCTCATGTCTGTAATCCTGGAATCTCAGGAGACTGAGATCTGAGGATTATGATTCAAAACCAGCCCAGGCAGGAAAGTCTGTGAGACTCTTCTGTCCAATTAACCAAAAGAAAACTGGAAGTGGCACTGTGGCTCAAAGTGGTAGAGCACTAGCTTTGAGCAGAAAAAGCTCAGGGACAGCGCCCAGGTTCTGCAGTCAAACCCCACAATTGATGAAAAAGAAAAAAATAAAACAAAAACAGCAAAAAAGAAAAAAAAAAGTTTCCATGTTCTGGAATTCATTTCCATAAAGACTATTTTATATGATCAGATGCACATGAGTATTGGGCCTTGCTGTTCCTCTCCTAAGAGTATCCTCCTTTAGTCTCACTGTGAAGTGTGTGTGTGTGTGTGTGCGCGCGCGCACGCGCGCGCATGCACGCACATAGTCCCTGAGCTTTTTTCCTCAAGGCTAGTCCTTTGCCAGTTGAGCCAAAGCTCCATTTCTGGCGTTTTGTTGTTAATTGGAAATAAGAGTCTCATGGACTGGCTGCGTGGGCTGGCTTCAAACTGTGATCCTCAGATCTCAGCCTCCTGAGTAGCTAGGAATACAAATGTGAGCCACTGGTGCCCAGGCTTCGATCTTTTTCTGCATATTTGACAAAAAAAAAAAAAAGAAGCAAAAAACCCCCAAAACTCTGGTCTCAGTTTCTCTTCCCAGGAGCCTTATGCTTGCTCTTCATGGGAGTTAGAAGTGAATCTCAGAGGCAAATAAAATCTCTACTTTAGCTTCCTAGGGACATTGAAGTGAGTCAGCAGTGTCCACCATGTTGGAAGCTTAAAGTCTGGCCTAGTGTGGCTCTATATCCACATGATCTTCTCTCTGTTCCTGGACATTAGGTTATTCCAGTGTACTCTGGCCAAATAGGAAGGCTCATTCTGTACTTATAACTTATCAACTTTTCAAAGCTCTGCATGTAACACAATACCTGCCTCATGTTTAATAATGGTTGAATCACTTGTTATCTTGTTTCATTAGATGATAAGTTGACATTTGATCATTAGCAATTAACTATTTATTGCTGTGTTATTTCTGTGTCCCAAACAGCCTTACACACTGGAAGCAGAGGGCAACTGGGAGGAACTGGTGTTAGACCAGAGGAACTATATGTGTCAATGAGAGAGAGGCTATGCCTAACAGTAATACAGTACATTTCCTGAAGGATCTGGCACTAAAGAAAGTCATCTGCAGAACTCAACACAAATGAGTCTGTAATCCCAGCTATTCAAGAAGCTAAGACAGGAAAATCCCGGAATTTATGCCAACCTCGGCTACACAGTGAGACTGTCTCAAAAATAAATAAATGAACAAACCAACCAACAAACAAATAAGTAATATCAACCAAGAAGCTAAGACCTGAGGATTATATTTCAAAGCCAGCCCAAGCAGACAAATTTGAGAGATCATTTTCTCTAATAAGTCACCAGAAAGCTGAAAGTGTAGCTGGGCACTGGTGGCTCATGCCTGTAAACCTAGATACTCAGGAGGCTGAGATCTGAGGATTGTGGTTCAAAACAGCCGAGCAGAAAAATCTTTGTGAGACTCTTATCTCCAATTAACCCCCCAAAACCAGAAGTGAAGTGGTGACTCAAAGTAGTACAGCACCAGCCTTGAGCAAAAGAGCTCAGGGACAGCACCCAAGTTTTGAGTTCAAGCCTCACAGCCCATAAAAAAAAAAAGGAAAAAGTGAAAGTATGGCTCAAGTGGTAGAATGCCAGCCAGCCTTGAATGGAAAAAGCCACATGAAGGCATGAGTTCCAGCACCATCAGCACACACACAAATTAACAAATAGCTGTAGGGATATAGTTTAGTGGTCAAGCACCTACCTAGCATGTGTGAGGTCTTGAGTTCAATTCTCAGGGCAATTAGGGAAAAGTAGAAGTAGGAACAGGAGATTGGAATCCAGGAGACCAAGGCTCACCTCTACTCTGAACATTTCCCTAGAACTCTTGGAACTTTCACTCCAGTAACTTCACAAGGAAAGGACATAAGGAACAGGACACAAAGCCAATCCTTCATGTAAGCTGGACCCTCAATGTATGCATAGCCAGACTCTCCAGGTAATGAGAAAGAGAAATAACCTTCTCATCCAGGGGCAAAACTAGCCTGGGTTATTTTCGATGGTAGGAAAAATAATATCTCTGTAGAATTCATGACCAACGGTCAGTCCTTCTCTAGGTATACAGTCTAAATAAACAAACTAAAACAACAACAACAAAAATCCCAAGCACAGAACTTAAGTGAAGCTAAAGGCCAGTGGCTCATGCCTATAGTTCTAGCTACTCAAGAGGCTGAGATCTAAGGATCACAGTTCAAAGCCAGCCCTGGCAAGAAAGAACATGTGACTCTTATTTCCAATTAACCAACAAAAAGATGAAAGTGGAAGTGCGATTCAAGTGGTAGAGCACTGGCCTCCAGTGAAAGAGCTAAGGGAGAGTGCCCAGGCCCTGAGTGCAAGCCCCAGTACTGGTAAAACAAATAAATAAATTAAACACAAACAAAAAACACTTATTTAAAGTGATCTCGCTACTCCTCATGTCACTGCAGAATTTAACAAACTTTTCAGGAAATTCACTTCCATTAGCACTTGAAGACTGGTCACTAATGACATGTCAAGAAGAATTACAGTCAAAGTCAGAAAGCACCCACAAAAATAACTTGCACTGATTGAGAACCTCATAAAGAGATCCATAAAGGTTTCAGATGTTTAAAAATCTCAGACACAATGTAAAATAAGTTTAATTAGTTCAAAGAAACAAGAAGAAGTAAAAACAAAAACAGACTAACAAGAGAAACTTGGAAAATAACCACAAAGAATTTATAGAAATAAAAAATAATATAATGACTCTTGCCAGATGCTGGTGGCTCACACCTCTAATCCTAGCTACTCAGAAAGGCTGGGGTCTGGGGGGTTATAGTTTGAAGACAGCCTGGGAAGAAACATCCTTGAGAGACTATTTCCAAAATTACCACCAAAAAGCTGAACTGGAAGTGTGGTTCAAGTTTTGAGTTCAAACCTGTACCACCAAAAGAAAACGATAGAGAACACAATTACACTTGATTTAATATTCATGTACAGAACATTTCATGCGAGAATTAGAGAATAAATCTTTTGGATACCATAGCACAACATGGTTATGAATACTAGCTACATGTTAGGCCCCAGAGCTACTTCCAAGAGCTTTAAAGAGCTACTTTCATATTAATTGCATTCTTTGATCACAAGTAGACTAAAAAGAAGCAATATCAACTAGGTTATGCTGTGCAAACAACATCAAAGCTTGATATGTAGCTTGACATGAAAAACATTTGTTTTCTTGCTCAAGGTGAGATTATGTTCTCTCTATGGGCTCAGGGTTCTGGTGCATCTCAGCCTGACTACACTGTGTCTCAGTAGAAAGGGAAAGAGCACAAAGAAGTATCTGCTGGCCTCTCTCTCTCTCTCTCTCTCTTTCTCTCTCTCTCCCTCTCTCTCTCTCCCTCATACGTTATGGAGCTTGAATTCAGGGCCTGGATGCTGTCCCTGAGCTTTTTCACTCAAGGGTAGCACTCTACCACTTTGAACCACAGCTCCACTTCTGGTTTTCTGGTGGTTGATTGAAGATAAGAGTCTCACAGACTTTCCTGCCCAGGCTGGCTTTGAAGGGCAATCCTCATAGTTCAGCCTTCTGAGTAGCAAGGAATATAGGCATGAGCCACCAGCAGCAAGTCACATGACTAACTTCAGGAATCATTGAAGGCCAATCCTCCACAGGTCCAGAGAAGGAGAATTAAGAATATTGCTAAAGGGCTGGGAATATGGCCTAGTGGCAAGAGTGCTTGCCTTGTATACATGAAGCCCTGGGTTCAATTCATCAGCACCACATAAACAGAAAAAACCAGAAGTGGCTCAAGTGGTAGAGTGCTAGCTTTGAGCAAAAAGAAGCCAGGGACAGTGCTCAGGCCCTGAGTTCAAGCCTCAAGACGGGTTAAAAAAGAAATCTAAAGAAGAGGCTGGGAATGTGGCTTGTCTACCATGCATGAAGCCCTGGGTTCGATTCCTCAGCACCACATAAACAGAAAAAGCCAGATGTGGCGCTGTGTCTCAAGAGGTAGAGTGCTAGCCTTGAGCAATAAGAAGCCAGGGACAGTGCTCAGGTCTGGAGTGGAAGCTCCAGGACTGGCAAAAACAAAACAGAACAAAACAAAACAAAAAACCTAAAGAAGGCAGGTTACAAATTTGATGCCAATTTGGGCTAAACTGAATTTGAGGTTGACATAGGCTCTATAGCAAGATCCTGTCTCAAAATAAATAAATATTGCATGACATGCTAATTAAAAAAAAAGAATATTGCTGAATAGCACAACAGTCATCAACAAAGAGTTCAAGATCCTAGGGGGAGGGAGGCGGAGCGTGGGGGGCTGGGTACTGGTGGCTCATACCTGTAATTCTAGTTACTCAGGAGGCTGAGATCTGAGAATCATGGCTCAAAGCCAACCTGAGAAGGAAGTCTATGAGAATCATATCTCAAATTAATCAGTAAAAAGCCAGAAGTAGAGTTTTGACTCAAGTGCTCAAATCACTAGCCTTGAGCACAAAAGCTCAGCAATAGTGCCCAGGCCCTGAGTACAAGACTCAGAACTGGCACACATAAAGGAAATAAAGCCAGGAGGCAGTGGCGCATACCACTAATCCTGGCTACTCAAGAGGCTGAGATCTGAGGATCACAGTTCAAATCCAGCCTGGGCAGGAAAGTCCATGAGACTCTTATCAGAAAAAGCCACAAGTAGTGCTGTGGCTCAAGTGGTAGTCTTGAGCACAAAGAGGCTCAGGGATAGTGTTCAGGCCTTGAGTTAAAGCCCCAGGACCGTCAAAAGAAAAAGCAACAACAACAAAAAGAAAAACCTAATAATAACTAATTAATAACAGAGGATATACTTAGCAGTTGTCTGCAATGCAGGAAATAATATCAGGGTATTTATTTATTTTGTTCTATTTTGTTTTGGCTTTTTTGAGGGTTTTTTGTGGTACAGGGGTTCTTGCTAGGCAAGTGCTTTAGTTCTAATTAGTTATTATTACTTTTTTTGTTTATTGTGCTGGTCCTGGGACTTGAACTCAGGGTTTAGGCACTGTCCCTGGGCTTCATTTTGCTAGCTACAGCTCCACTTCTGGCTTTTTTTGTGTGTGTGTGGTTAATTGGAGATAAGAGTCTCATAGACTTTCCTGCCCAGGCTGGATTTGAACCATGATTATTAGATCTCAGCCTCTTGAGTAGCTAGGATTACAAGCATGAGCTACCAGTGCCCAGCTCTTGTTCTGTCTTAGTTATGAATGATTGGCTTGGTAGTTGAGTTCACTATCACAGCGACACTATTTCTTGTTAAATTTCCTACAGTGTGAAATTATCCATTCACCTCATATTTTTTATTTATTTTTTATTTTTGGCCAGTCCTGGGCCTTGGACTCAGGGCCTGAGCACTGTCCCTGGCTTCTACCCGCTCAAGGCTAGCACTCTGCCACCTGAGCCACAGCGCCCCTTCTGGCCGTTTTCCATATATGTGGTGCTGGGGAATCGAACTGAGAGCTTCATGTGTAGGAGGCTCTTGCCATTAGGCCATATTCCCAGCCCCCATTCATCTCATTTTTTTACCCTCCTGCCCTTCACTTTTGTGGCCTTGAATCAAAATGAGATTCCAGGAAGTGAGCTTAGCATCTCCACCACCCATGAGGAGTCATCGAGATGCTCAGAACATTTGACACAATTTCTCAGTAACTCCTCGCAGTCCCAAGTTCTGCTAGTCTTGAGGTTCTTCCTAATTTCTGATTTCAATTCCTTTTTTATCAGGCTCACACACACCATTGAAATCTCTCTGTAGAGATAGGCCTTTATTTTTATTTGGGGTGTGTCTGTGTGTGTGTCTGTGTGTGTGTGTGTGTCTGTGTGCAAGCACCTCACACTTTCCCTTAGCATTTCCTGCTCAAGGCTGAGGAAAGTCTGTGAGACTCTTATCTCCAATTGATCAGCCAAAATTTTAGAAACAGAGCTATGGCTCAAGAGGTAGAGTGACAGCCTTGAGCAAAAAGCAAAGAGACAGTATTCTACCACTTGATCCAGCAGCCTCACTTCCTGCTTTTTGCTGGTTTATTGGAAATAAGAGTCTTGCCAAGCTGACTTCAAACTGAGAGCCTTAGGTCTCCTAAGTAGCAAGGATTATAGGAATGAGTCTCAAAGCCCAATAATGACCTTAATTTTTAACTCTATGATAACAAGTAGAGCCTTCATGGCCTTGCTTCCTTATCTACACATGGGGATCTTGATTTGTTTGCCTTTCCTTCCTGCCATTCAAGCCTACAGATTTTGAAACTTAGCATGTAATAATAAAGCCAACAGTCAAGACGCAAATAGGCTATAAAATATTTGAAACTTATAAAAACAGTAATTGACATGAATAACCTTTGCAAACTGGGAAAATAGCTTTTGCGTGCTAGGGCATGTTTTATGATTTGGAATGGAAATCAAATGAGGAAAGGAAAGTACTCTGCCATCTGCTAGCTGAGATCTGAGGTTTTGTACCAGGACTTTAATCTGTTTAACCAGTTAGAACGCAATTCTTCTCAGAGGAGTGATCTTTGCCTGTGCTTCGCAAACTGTGATATACTGCAAAAGGGTTCTTTGGAATGCACATGTGCACACTACTCCTGGAACTTGAACTCAGGGCCTAGGTGCTGTAGCTTAGCTTTTTTTTCTTTTTTCTTTATTTGCTCAAGACTGGTACTCTACCGCTTGAGCCACAGCTCCATTTCTAGATTTTTGCTGATTAATTGGAGATAAACATCTTAAAGCCTTTCCTCTTTATGCTAGTTTTGAACCATAATGCTCAGATCTCAACCTCCAGAGTAGCTAGGATTACAAGAATGACCAACCAGTGCCCAGCTTGCTAATAAACATTTTTATACTGGGGGAAATAAAAGGTCTGTGACTAACTAAATTTGGGGAATGCTGGTGGATAAAATAAATGTCATGCTGCAGCTGACAAGATCTTGGATGATCTGGCCCTCCTTACCATTTTGTGTTTTTTTTAATGGTGGCACTGGGGTTTTAACTCAGGATCTAATGCTTGCTAGGAAAGTACTCTACCACTTGAGGCATGCTCTGAGCCCTTTTTGCTTTAGAAAGAATTTTGTGCCTTTTGCCCAGGACCAGCTTCAGACAATGATCCTTCTACCTATGCCTCGAGAGTAACTGGTACTAAACCATACCTGCTACCCTTCACTATCTCTGATTTCTCCCCAAACATAAAAAATTGATGCCTACCTGAGAAGATGGACTTTTACTAGTTCTATGGTATGGGTTCTCTCCCTGTCCTCACAGTTGGCTTCTTGTAATTGAGGTTTCAGATCAAATGTCTCATCCAGAGAGACCCTAGCTGACGTGGCACCTATCTGAAGTAGCTACACCTACCACATCATTCTTTATGCTAATCTTTAATGTCATCTGAAATTGTAAGGTTTACATGGCTATGATCTGCGCTTTAATCAAAATCAAAAGCCATTTATCTAGCCTACTCACTGCTACTGCTTTGATACTAAGAATTATACCTGTTACCTAGTAGTCACTGAAATGCATTTGACTAACTGACCAACATTAAGTAGATCTCTTCAATGCAGGACTTCTCAAGACGTTTTGTGTGTGAAACTGTACTGGAACTTTTTAAGCCAGAAACGTGGCATGCAGGTTTCCCCAAACCTATCAGAAACACCCCTGAAGCATCTGGTGAAAATTTTAACATTGCTCATGCTTTGGGAGATTTTGCTGTAGATTTTATATGTAAACAAATTTTAGGTTCTGTCTGGGAGCCAGTGTAGTGAGTTATAGAGTCAGAAATATCCTGGCTACAGAGTGAAGGTGGATGGATAATAAAAACGAGGATAGAAATGACCCTTAAAGTAATAAGTAGGTTGAGACCTTGGCCCAGGCGGGATTGACTCAAAACTTATGTGATATTTCTTTTAGGATATATAGTTGAATTAAGGTATTTCTCAGTCCATTTGTTCCTAACATTAGACTCATTTATTTCTGTGAAGGCTTTATAGTATGTTGGTTGTTGTTGCTGCCACTTGTTTTTATTTTTATTTTTTTATTTTCTGTTTTGTTTTTAATGGTAGTAGAATTTGAACTCAGGATCTTTGTGCTTGCTGCATAGGTACTATACTGCTGAGCCATGTCTCCAGTTCCTCCCCTCAGTGTGTGTGTGTGTGTGTGTGTGTGTGTGTGTGTGTGTGTGTGTGTGTGTGTGTGCCACTACTGAGGCTTGAACTCAGGACCTCAATCTTTCACTCAACTTTTCCACTCACAGCTGACACTCTACCACTTGAGCCACATCTCCACTTTTAGCTTTTTGCTAGTTCATTAGAGAAAAGAATTTCACAAACTTTTCTGGCCAGGCTGACTTAGAACTACAGTTCTCTCAATCTCAGCCTTCCACATAGTGAGGATGACACTACACTCAGCTAGTTAAGAAGAACACTGGTGTTTCTGCCCAGGCTGGCCTCAAACCACCATCCTCTTGAACTCAGCCTCTCCCAAATAGCTAGGATTACAGGCATGAACCACTAGCACCTGACTCTGCTGAGGCTTTATGAACAGAAAACTTGCCCATGCTCAGTAAAACAACTTCACTAAATGCTCTAAATTACATCCTAACGAGTGAATTAGAATACAAGTAGCCAGAATGTTCTTTTGTGCCTGTGACATTTTCACTGTTTCCTATGAAAATGACTCAGTAATTGCCTTCTTGCTGCATTCTTTCAGGGCAGAAGGTAGGGCGAGAGATTGTTTTGTTCACTCATTATCTGTCTGGGGAAAATATTGATACCTCTTTGCAAATGTCTTACTGAACCTTCTTACCTGCTTTTATCTGGGAAGAGGCGAAATTTTCAGAGGAACAAGAAGGGCCTAGTAGAAAAAGAGAGGTGGTTGCTGTCTGAGGGAATTAAAATTATAACTCCTCTTCATCTTGGATGAACTGCAAACAAGTTCACTACTTTCATTTACTTGAAACATAGTTTTGTGAAATGCTTTTAAATTGGCTTAATAGTTCGAAGGAAATAAAAATGATCTTTACAAGAATAAGGCCTCAATTAAACTGTGAACTCGCTGCCTAAGTATGATAGCTCTGCTGAAATGTTTAAAAGGCAGGCCCCATAAAACTTGTTCTCTGGAAAGAGGGGCAAGAAACTGTGAACAGGGACAGAGGAGATGGGAACTTGGGGTGGGTGAGGGAGGTTTGGAAGAAGGCTTTGGCGGGGAAGGCCAGGGTTGGGACTTGAACTCAGGGCCTTGGCACTGTCTCATACCATTTTTGCTCAAGGCTGCTGCTCTACCAACTCAGCGACACCTCCACTTCAGCTTTTTTGTGTTTAATTGGAGATAAGAGTCTCATGGGCTTTCCTGGCTTTGAACAAGGATCCTTAGACTTCAGCCTCCTCAGTAACTAGGATTACATGCACCAGCTACCAGTGCCCAGCTTGAACTGATTCTTTTGCTGTCTAGACCATATGCTTTGCTGGAAAGCAAAGGTATAAAGCATTAGCTCTTGTTTTGGGGGGCTAGTAAACAAATGCAAAGTATGAAAAATGTCCAAATAAACTTTGAAGAGTCAAAATAAAAAGAACAAAGAAAAGGAAAAAGAAACTTAAAAAATGACCTGAGTACCCCTAATAGCTTTATATACATGGGATCCTTCAAATAAGGTTTCTTTAACTTGTTTGTCATGAAGATATATAACCTCTTCATTTCTTTTCCTTCCTTCCTTCCTTCTTTCCTTCCTTCTTTTCTTCCCATCTTTTAACAAATGTTTTTTGCACAGCCACTTAGTGAAAGGCATTCATGAAATAAGAGGTACAATAGTGAATAAAACACAATTCCTGTCCTCAATGAGCTCACTAATACAGGATCATAAGACGTCCAATGAGATGTCAGGGGCTGGTGACTCACACCAATAATCGTAGCTACTCAGGTGGCTGTGATCTGAGGATCACAGTTCAAAGCAAATCCTGGTAGTCAAATCCCAGAGACTTTGATTTCCAATTAACTAGCAAAAAAAAAAACAAACCAGAAGTAAAGCTTATGATTCAAGTAGTAGAACACCAACCTTGAATAAAATAGCTGAGCAAGAGCTTGAGGCTCTGAGTTCGAGCACCACTACTGGCAAGGAAGTCTAATCAAGTGTCTGAAGTGCCAGAAGAACTGATAGTTGTTGTGAAGACGGTTTTTACAGAACAGAGAGAAACTGTGTGGTATGCAGGATTTTAAATGCTCCCTTGAACTCTCATCCAGTTCCATGTCACCATCCTGATTACAGGGGAGAAGGGAAATCATCCAGTTGAGCCTAATCTAATCATGAGCCTACAGAAGCACGGCAGTTCACCTGGCTGATGACGACAGAGGAGTAGGCCCGAGAAGGGCTCATGTGTCATTTCTGACTTGCAGGTGGAAGGGGCCATATTTATCTATTATTTATTAGTTATTAAAGAGAAGTGCTGATGGCTGGCAAGCTTGGAAGTAGATTCTGTTCCAGAGCCTTCAGATAAGAGCCCACCTGGTCTCTGCATTGATTTTGGCCTTGTCTGATGCCCAGCAGAGCCAGTGTGGACTTCTGACCTACACAACAGGGAGATAACACAGGGGTGTTGTTTAAAGCAATTTCTATGGCTTAATACAAAGGAGCATTTTCTATTCAGAGCATGAACACCATGATAGGCAGTTCTTGGAGACCTTAGAGGAGAGAACTTGGGGTGCATGAGTGCCAAGGGGATGGCATACAAAGCTTAGAAAGCTGAGTCTGAGCCAGACTGGGAAGGAGTGGCTGGTCTACAAGTCGAAGAGTTTGGTTTTTATTCCTGAATACTAAGCTCTGTGTCCTCTCTACCTAGTGCCTACCTTCACTCTCCTACCCACCATGGGAAAGATCCTCTTATTTCACTACAATCAGGGATGTTCATATTTTCTCTCCCTCTTCCCCCACCCCCACCACCAAATATTCTTTCCTTTCTTTGCTATTTCATGTCATTGCTACTTTGTTGAGCTTAGAACTGTTTCCCTTCCTGTATGAGGATACTCAGGATCCCTGACGATGTAGCAAGACATTAACTGTGGTGGGAAGACACAGCTGTGTGACTGTGACCTTGACAAGATCCTCATGTTCAAGTTCACCAACGGGATCACCACTAGGTGCTTAAGAAAGAGCTGGCCAGTGATGAAGAGAAAGGGAATGGCTTCTTGCAGTGGACCACATCCTGGGTGTCTCATTAGGCAGCGATGATAAGGAAGCTTTGAGCTCCAACCTAAGGATCCTATTGGTCATAAAAGTGCAGCAGGAGAGCTGCCAATGGTTCACACCTAATGGTTCACACCTGCCAATGGTTCAATCCTAGCTACTGAGGCAGCAGAGATCTGAGGCTTACAGTTTAAAGCCAGCCGAGTACACTGGGTATTGTATGTACGTTTATCAGAACTAGGGAAGGGGAACACCAAAATGAAGAGACGAGAAGTAAAAGGCAACAGCAATAGTTGTTTGTTTGTTTTTTGCCAGTCCTGGGGCTTGGACTCAGGGCCTGAGCACTGTCCCTGGCTTCTCTTTGCTCAAGGCTAATACTCTACCACTTGAGCCACAGTGCCACTTCTGACTTTTTCTGTTTGAGGAATCGAACCCAGGGCTTCATGCATTCAAGGCAAGCACCTTACCGCTAAGCCACATTCCCAGCCCCGCAACAGCAATACTTACAGGATAATATGCTGTAAACCAACTGTACATCTGGGGGGTGGTGGAAGGTGGGAGAAAAACAAAGGAGGAGGTTAAAAGTTTGATAAGAAATGTTCTCACTGCTTTACATATGAAACTGCAACCCTTCTGTACACATTACTTTGACAATATATTTTTTTAAGCCAGCCAAGGTTTCTTTCTTTTTTTTTCTGCCAATCCTGAGGCTTGAACTCAGGGCCTGGGCACCCGTTCCTGAGCCTCTTTGTGCTCAATGCTAGTGCTCTACCACTTGAGCCACAGGGCCACTTCCTAATGGTGAACACATGCAGCAGTGATACTCACTAGACACTGTGTTGACAATGAACTATACAACTTGTGGGCGTGGAAGCCAGGAGGGAAAAACTGAGAGAAAATGAGGGAAGAGGTAACACTGTTCAAAATGAAATGTACTCACTACCTGACTTGTGTAACTGTAACCCCTCTGCACATCACTTTTACAATTAAAAAAAAATAAGTAAAGCCAGCGCAGGCAGGAGAGTAAGTTCATAACACTCTTCTCTCCTTCAAACACCAAAAGCCAGAAGTGGAGCTCTGGCTCAAGGAGTAGAATGTTAGCTTTGAGCACAGAAGCTCGGGGAAAGCACCCAGGTCCTTAATGCCAGCCCAGTTCAGCTCAAAAACAACAACAACAAAAATGTGCTATCTGAGAAACAAAGGAGGTGAGTGGTGTCTATCCGGACCTTAGAAGAAATTCTAATTCAGCACGGTGTTCATATGGAGAGACTCTGATGAAGGAGATGTGTGATCTCAGTCTCTGACTGTCTCTGTCCCTCTCTCTGTGCCTTTGTCTCTCCACCTCCCCCATACCCCTGCACCCTTAGATCCTAGAAATGCAGGTCCCCTTCTGGGCCCAATTAGAAGCCATCTAGCAAGAGAGCCTAGGGAGACACTTCTAGTGGAGACAGCCTCTTGGTGTAGAGAACAGACCAGGGAAAGTTGGAGTGGATCTAGGGGAAACAGGAGTGAAGAGCAGAGAATAACCTGCATATAAGGTAGCCAAGCTGGGCACCAGGGGCTCATGCCGGTAATCCTAGCTACTTGGGAGGCTGAGATCAGAGGGTTGTAATTCATAGCCAGCCGAGGTAGGAAAGTCTCTTATCTCCAATGAGCTAACAAAAAAAAAAAAAAAAAAAGTGGGAAATGGAACTGTGGCTCAAGTGGTAGAGCATTAGACTGAACAAAAAAAGCTCAAGAACAGCACCCAAGCTATGAGTTGAAGCCCCAGGACTGGCACAAAGAAAGAAAAAAAGAAGAAAGCCAAGAGGCTCATTGCTTTGCCATAATGTGAGCTTTGCCATGACCTGAGCCATGTGTGGACTCGTCAGGACTGTGCTTAACCATAGGACATTCACCAGGACTATTCCCTTGCCCCTGGAGACCAAGGGGGGTGAGGAGGAAAGGTAAAGGTTCCCATGGCAACAAAAGCTCACATCCTTACCCTCCAACTCAAAGGACCTTGTATGAATATAGTCACCTCCCACTAGAGGAGAGGGTTTGGGAACGAACTTGGGGATATCAAATGCCATTGTGGCAGCATCCAGCCCAGAGACCTTAGGGGCTTCCCAGAGACAGGAGTCAGAACTAGTTAGGGTCCACATTCTCAGAGTAGTGGGAAGCCAGGACTGGAATTGTGGGCTGACTGACCGCGTCCGTCCAGGCTGTGCGGCTGGGGACGCAGGGAGAAGGGCAGGAAGGAGATTGCACAGGGGAAGGATGTGGTTGAGTCCTTCTTTAAGAACCCAGCTTGTTATCTTTGGGGTCAAGAAAATTATAGGGGATTGATAAATTTACTAGAACAGCAAGAATCACAGGTTTTTTTTTTCCAGATTTAAATAAGGACATTCTTTTCCCAAATTAGGCTCCTTAGGAAGATCTTAAGTATTGATTTATTTATTCATTTATTTATTTGCCAGTACTAGGGCTGGAATTCAGGGCCTAGAAGGTATCTCTTAGCTTTTTTGCTTCAGGCTAGCACTCTACCACGTGAGCCACACCTCCACTTCTGATGTCTTGCTGGTTAATTGGAGATGCATCTCACAGACTTTCCTGCCCAGGCTGGCTTCACACTATGATCCTCAGATCTCACCCTCCTGTGTAGCTAAGATTACAGGTGTGAACCACAGACTCTCGGCAAGGTTCTAGGAACACTTCTGAGCAATCGGACACTTTGAAGATAATACTGGACAAGAACTATAGAGTCAGGCCCATCAGGACACGTGGAGCCCTTGAGTAACCACACTTACCACATATCCCATGAAGCTCTGTTGTCCAGTCTAGACAACCCTCTGCCTCCTCTCAACCCACTGAAAAAGCTGACCCAGCCCCTGGCTCACAAGGGTGAGGCCTCTCTTATTCTGTGGGACTTTCAGCATCAGACCCACAATTGGGAGAAAAGATAGGGCAGACTATAATCCCAAAGGGCCAAGGGCACATCCTCTGAGGGCCCCCTCAGTCTCCCCTCCTTCCAGAAGATTCTGTGTGGCCTGGCACAGGACACTGACTCTCCATTTGTTTACTCTGCCCATGGCCCAATCTCCATGTGAAGCTGGGGGGTGGGGGAGAAATCTCCACAGTAAGAGATTTGGCTTGGATTTTGCACCATCAGGCTTTCTTTTAGATGGTCCCCAGACACAGGGAGACCAGGATGGAGTAAGAAGGCCAGGTTGACATGGCCAGCTGCGGGGGTGGGGAGCTGAGCCCATAGCCCCGATGCCTTGCAGTGTCTGCAGCCTTTGGAACCCGCAAGCAAGATGAACACAGTGGTATCGTTGCTCAGGCCATCCAGTTCCTTCAAGGTTCCCCAGGGAGTGTTGCCACCCACCTGCCTGGCATGGGGCCCTCAGAAAGACCTTTCCATTTGAACAGGCAGGGGTGGGAGGTGGGTAGCTAGGACCTGAACAAGGACGGATAGCCATCACCAGACCATCCCTGATTGGATGTCCAAAGACAGACTGTTTGACTTAGGCTTTATTAACATATTACTATCTGCAAGGGGAAACCCTCCTCCCCTATAAGCAAATGACCAAAAGTTGGGGCCAGTGGCTCATGCCTGTAATCCTAGCTACTCAGGAGGCTGAGATCAGAGGATCCCAGTTCAAATCCAGTCCAGGCAGGAAAATCTGGGAGACTCTTACCTCCAACTAACTGCCCCAAAAAGCCAGAAGTAGAGCTGTGGCTCAAGTGGTAGAAAGCTAGCCTTGCACACAAAAGCTCCGGGACAGCACCTTAAGCCCTGAGTTTCAGCTCCAGGACTGGCACACAAAAAGATGGGATTCTCTGACAGATGTCAAACCCTCCATCTTTGTCCTAGCCCCCAAACCCCAGACCTCAGGGTGTCCCAGGAGCAGATCCTGCCTCCCCAAAGCACCACACACAGGAAAGTTCCCTGACAATAAAGCCAGCTTTGGATTGTTTTAAACTCATTTCAGTAGGTTCAGGTCTTGCACCCCACCCCCTTCCCAGTATACTCCAAGCACAATTGCACAGCTCACCTGCCATGGTGGTAATCAGTAATCGGCCCAATTACTCTAACTGCCGGGGAGGAAGGGACGCACCCACACAGCACTGCCGGAGACTTTCTTCCTGAGCTGTTTGCTTACCTCAGGTGGCACTGCTACCTGGGTGCTCTCTGAGAACTGGGTGTCCTCAGTGCTCCCAACTCCCCTTCCTACTCCCATATGAGGAGAAAGGACCAAGGCAAGCCAAGGGGGAGGGTAGAGACACCTCTACATTCCCAAAAGCCTACCAACCCTGGGTTTTTTCTCAGCCAGGCAATGAGAAACAGGGGTGCAGAGTCTGTGGCTCATGCCTATAATCCTAGCTACTCAGGAGGCTGAGATCTGAGGATCATAGTTCAAAGTCAGCCTAGCAAAGAAACTCTATGAGACTCTTAGCTCCAGTTCACCATGAAAAAGCTGGAAGTAGAGTTATGGCTCAAGTGGTAAAGTACTAGTCTTGGGCAAAAAAAAAAGAGTTCAAGAGTAGCATCAAGATCCTGAGTTCAAGCCCCAGGACTGGCACACACACACACACACACACACACACACACACACACGGATCTTAGAACTGAAGCACATGCCACCCTATGCTGTGGACGTTGGCACCTGCCCATGGTCCCATCCTGTCCTGTTTCCGGGGCTGACCATGTTGGCAATTTCGAGCTCTATCCATCCAGGCCAATGTTGACCTGTTGATGCTGCATGACCTGCTTAGGATGAACTGGAACTAAAGGAGGAAGTCACCAGGTAAAGATGTGCTCAGTTCCTGTTTCAGATATGAGGGCTAAAGAGCCTCCACTCTGGTTGTAAGCTTTTATCTCTTAGCTTAAGCAATATCAGGTGTCTTACAGCTGGGATCACCATGATTTCTGCCTTTACCTTGTTCTTAAGTACTAAAAATTAAGATAATTGTGTACAGGAAATTGTGTAGAAATTGATTTAATGTTTCACATGTGACCACTGAATAACTATATATGGATGTATGTGTTGATATCTGCACACATGCATTTATATATGTGTTTATAAAACTACACATGTACATGTGAATACAGGTACATATATGTCCAGGCATGTGCATATCTACATGTGTATATATATAGATGCACGTATATGTATACATATAGTGCTGGTCCTGGGGCCTCATGCTCTCACTTGACTTTTTTTTTTTTTGCAAGTATTGCTTTTGTATTTGTTTTTCTTTTTTTACCCTGAGTCTCTCAATCACTTGACTTTTTCTGCTCAAGGCTGGAGCTCTACCAATTGAGCCACTCCTCCATTTCTGGCTTTTTGCTGGGTAATGGGAGATAAGAGTCTCACAAACTTTTCTGCCTCAGCTGGCTTTGAACTGCAGTCCTCAAACTACAAGCCATCAGAGAAACTAGGATTGCAAGCATGAATCACCAGCACCTGGCAATGGACATAATGGGATTTTAATGAGATTGTTTAGTTTCTGAGAATCCTCTATTACTAAGAAAATATAGTATTTTCTGCCATTTCTCACAAGTAAGAAGGCTTCCAAGCCTTCCTGCTCCCGAGGAGGGTCTCTGATGAGTTGGTCAGTTCAACGAAAGTAAGGTGGTAGCAATGGCCCCAATGTTACTCTCCAAGATGCCATCATCAACAGTACTCAAATTCCTCCCATTCCTGGGCATTACCTGGCATCTGATTAGGCCCTAGTAGAGTCCCCTGTGGCTGAGTCAGAAAGAAAAGCACATTGAGAACATGTATGCCCTCCTTTGCTGGCAAGGCCTCATGGGACCACCTTGGACACACCCACATTACACTCCCTGCCACTTCCTGATAAGTGAGGGAACCTAAAGGCTACTTTTCAGGGCATTGTTCCCAGACCATGGACACATTACCTCTAGTTTCCTACCCTAACTCATCAGGCTGAGAATTCCAGAAGTGATACCATCTCCCCAGTTAAGTTCAGTGTGTGTGTGTGTGTGTGTGTGTGTGTGTGTGTGTCCTAGGGCTTGACTCAAGGCTTGAGTACTTTTCCCTGAGCTTTTTATTGCTGGTACTCTACCACTCAAGTCACAGCTCCACATCTGGATTTTTGCTGGTTAGTTGGAGTGGAGTCTCATGGACTTTCTTGTCTGGGCTGACTTTGAACCGAGATTCCTCAGATCTCAGCTTCGTGAGTAGCTAAGATTACAGGAATGAACCACTGGTACCTGGCTGAATATTTACTATGTGCCAGGATAACAATTGTGGAAGATGCAAAGATAAATAAGATGTGGATGAAGTCTGGGGACCCAGGGAACTTGAGTAACACAGCCAGGGGATGGGGTTGATTTTGAGGACTGTCATGATGGGGACTTTGCAAGTATCATTGTTACTGATGTTAAGCAAATGACTAAAGTTCAGATATACAGATACACGCACATACACACACACACACGCACACACACACACACACACAAATAACAATGAGACCAAATCAAGATTATTCCTATAGTAATGCTTCTCTCATTTATCTAGATAAGATTTGTTCACATCTATTATCCTAGCTATTCAAGAGGCTGAGATCTGAAGATTGTAGTTCAAAGCCAATGCAGGCACAAAAGTCCATGAAACTCTTATCTCGAATTATCCAGAAAACAAGAAGTCTGAAGTGGAGCTATAGCTCAAATGGTAGAATGCTAGCCTTGAGTGAAAAAGCTGAGGGATAACTCCATGGCTCTGAGTTCAAGCCCCACTACTGGCATGAGACAGACAGGCAAACTGACAGACAGACAGACAGAGAAAGGATAGAGTTGTAGCTGCAGAGGTAGCAGGTGTACATTGCGCAGGACACATGGACATTGTATCCCACACATGAGCATCGTCTGCCATGGTGTTGAGGCTTGGAAGCAGGTTGAGATCCCCTGGTTCATTATGATGGTAACTGGTGTGCATGCTTTTACAGGGCCCAGAAAGCCAGGCCCATCTGATTTTCACCTCAGGCCATGAGCTCAGAAGCATTGTTCTCAGCCTCCATGAACACCCTGAAGCAGATCAGGACCAAGATCAGGAACAAGACCAGGTTTTCACATCCAGCTGAGAACCAGACTCCCCTCAAATGCTGCCTCTCAGGCACCAAGGCCCTTGCAGTTCTGATTCCCAACTTGACCTGCCCAGCCACTGCTAACTCCACATGAATTCCCCTCCGGTGGGGTGGGCTGAGTAGGCTGAGGGCAGCTGGGCAGGGGGCATAAGGGTGACAACTGCCTGTGGAAGAGGGGAAGTGCTGGGTGCAGAGTTCCAGCCAGGGCCAGCCCTGAGCCTGTGGTGAATGAGCTGAAGGGAGAGCTCATAGGCTGGCAGAAAGAGAAATGTGTCCCCATACCCAGGCACAGCTGGGAGCCATAAGGCCCGCCTGGGTCAGGGCCAGGAGCACACGCAGACTAGCAATCAGAGGCCAGAGGAGGAGACATGAGACATCTAGCCACACAAATAACAGCTTCCAGGGAGACTGCTTCTTGCTTAGTGTTCCACAGAAGGAAGGATGTGAGTCGCTATCAGTCCATCAGTCCTACTAGCTAGGTCAGCAGTGCCTGCTCAGGAGCAAAGTCCAGCAACCCCAAAACAATGCTAATAAACATGTTTGAGATACTGTATTGTATCAAATACATGATCTCCTAGGGGCCTCATGACAGCCTCTGAAAAAGTGGGTCTTGAAGACTATTACTGTGTTGCCAAAGAAGAAACTGAGCTTCAGCAAAGATAAGAAACTATGTGACAGACTTGGGTCTTGGAATGCCAGGACTGGTGTACTTTATGTCTTTGCTTGTATGGTTCATGAACCAGCAGCTTCTTGGAAATTCAGAACCTCAAACCTGAACCTAGTGAACCAGAATTTGCATTTTAACAAGATCCCTGACAGTTCATGTTTGGTGTGCACATTAAAGTCTGCCAGACACTCCCCACCCCACCCCCCCATATCAGATTCATTTGTACCCAATGATCTACTTGAGTGATACATTCTGGAGCTATTTCGGTATTTTATTCCCTTCCTTTCCCTTCCTCCCTTCCCCTCCACTTCTCTCCTCTTCTTTTTCTCTCTGCAGAGAGATTGGACTCAGGGCCAATCTCTTGGGCAGAGGATAGTACTCAAGACTTTCAGCTTTCTAGGAAAGTAAGCACTCTACTAGTCCCAGAGCTTTCACTTTTTAGGGTTTTTTTGTTTGTTTGTTCATTTTGTTTTTGGTTTTTTGAGTATTTTTTTCCTAGGTAGGATTTCCTACTGACTTTACCTGAGCTGGCCACAGGCTGATCTCCTTTTCTCTGCCTCCCAAGACCTGTATCATCACCCCTAGCCTGCCATCACAGTATGTTAGAGCTGGAAGAGACTTCTCAGAAACACCTAGATGTGTGCCATCATAGCACAAATGGTGACAAAGATAATGCGTACAGCAAGCCCCATGCAGATAGAAGGCAAAAAAAATCATTCTTTTGACACAAAAGATTCCAGTAATACATGCCCTTTCACCATTTGTTTGCTTTTATTGTTCATATGCAGGGCTCTTTCCTTGGCACTGTAATTTAGGCTAATGACAAACATATCTCATTTTTGGAGCACATGTTAATAGAGAATGCAAAAAAAAATACAGCAGAGGCAATCCCAGCAGTGTCTAGCATGCTGTCTTTCTGTTTTTCATATTTGGGCAGCCACGTGACAGGCAGTAGCAGCAGAAAATCAGCTGATGTGAAAGATGAATCCCAGATAATCTGGGACCATCCCTGAGTTGGTTGCGAATACATATTAGATGTAATAATATGTGAAGAGATATACTTAATAATAAGGTTTGGGGCCATATCTTTGTATCTGCAAGGATATAGGCCACCCTAAAAGTGTGCTTACCCAGTGCAAGTTCAAGACTTGGGCAATTTTCTGATTAATTTACTAAGTAAAGGTGGCCAAATCAGATGATTTAGGCAAGCAGTAGATTTTTTTGTAATTTATTTATTAATTAAAGAAAAGTTTTTTTTGACAAGGTGTTGTGCAAAAAGGGTACAGTTACATAGTAGGGCAGTGTGTACATTACTTGTGATATCTTACATCCTGTTTTTCTTTCCCTTCCCTAGGTCGGTAGACATATATACAATATACAATGTGCCAAGAACATATACAATAGCCATGTGGCCTACGCCAAAGAAAATTCGCCTAGGGCTTTAAATGTAACATTGACAATAGACAATGTGTCAACAATAGTCATATATGAACGTACATACATAGCTTTTGAGCTATTGTGATCCACTGACAGGTCAATTTTTTTTTTTTTTTTGGCCAGTCCTGGGCCTTGGACTCAGGGCCTGAGCACTGTCCCTGGCTTCCTTTTTGCTCAAGGCTAGCACTCTGCCACTTGAGCCACAGCACCACTTCTGGCCGTTTTCTGTATATGTGGTGCTGGGGAATCGAACCCAGGGCCTCATGTATACGAGGCAAGCTCTCTCGCCACTAGGCCATATCCCCAGCCCCGAGAGGTCAATTTTTGACTTTTATATGTTGAGTAGTTGTTTGGTTTTAGTTACATAGTGTAGGGTCGCTGACCCAAACCTGTGGGAAGTTTTTGGTTTCACAGACCTGGTCTCTACCGTCTCCCTCTCCCCCCACCTTAACAGTCATATATCATGGAGATCATGCCCCTTTGTTTTCTGTGTTCTAGGCTTGTCTCGCTCAACATTATTTGTTCAAGTTCTGACCATTTCCCTGCGAATAACAATATTTCACCATTCCTAATCGCTATGTAGTATTCCATTGTGTATAGGTACCATATTTTTTGGATCCATTCATCTGTGGAGGGGCATCTGGGTTGTTTCCATATTTTGGCTATTGTGAATTGTGCAGAGATAAACATGGAAGTGCAGATGTCTTTTTGATATCTTGGATCTGTTGTTCAGGATAAATGTCTAGGAATGGTATGGCTGGATCATAGGGTAGGTCTATGTTGAGCTTTTTGAGAAACCGCCATACTGTTCTCCAAATTGGTTGTACTAATTTGTACTCCCACCAACAATGGAGGAGGGTTTCTCTTTCCCCGCACCCCCTCCAGCATTTTTTGTTGCCTAAGTTCAGAGTATAGGCCATTCTAACTGGAGTGAGGTGGTATCTCAGGGTTGTTTTTATTTGCATTTCCTTTACAAGCAGTAGATTTTTTAAAAATTATTATACTTAAGTATTATATATATTTTTCAGGTTTTTTGAAATCAAGTAAAGTTTGTTTCCAATCAAACATTAGCATGCTTCCTTAAAATTCAGTAACAGTTTGTAGGTACAATGTTTGTTATTTGTGTGTGTGTGTGTGTGCATGTGTACAAGTGTGTACGTGTTCATTGCTACTGGGACTTAAACTCAGAACCTGGGCACCATCCTTTAGCTTTATCTGCTCAAGCCTAGTATTCTACCATGTGAGCTGCGCCTCTACTTTCAGCTTCCTGGTAAGTAATTGGAGATAAAATGTCGCACAGACTTTCGTTCCCTAGGCTGACTTCAAATCCTGATCCTCATATGTCAGCCTCCTGAGTAGCCAGGATTACAGGCATGAGCGACCTTTGGCTGGCTGCATCTTGATCAATGTTACCCCTCTTATCCTTCTCCCTCATCTCTCCCAACTCCACTCACACCCTCAAGTTACCTGGTTCTATTTCCACGTATGTACATCAAATATTATAACAGTATTATCCCACCCTTCCTCTCTTTATTTGTGTCTCCCTCCCTTTTGGGTACCCCTCCTCCTTGGTAAAAACATGTTTCAGCTTTCTGGTTTTTATTTTATTAAACTGTAAGTTAATCATTCAAAAGAGTTATACCACTGCAATCCTCCCCCATGTGTACCATATTTGGGTCAATTGGTTTCTATATACACGTATATGACTCTGTATATGCTGTCATATATGTTTGTAATTTAGATATAACTTGCAAATGTTAGATTTTTGTATGTAAATATTCTAGCTTGGTGGTCTTCACTTATCAAGTCCACCTGACTTGCCATGTCTCTGCTTGTGTCACAATTTAGGAAAGAGAAGGAAATACATGTGTGAATATGATCACACACATGTGTTTCCTGTGGGCTTTTGGAGTGTAATAGGAACTCCCACATTCCTCCTATTTCCCCCTAACATCTCTAGGAATACTTTGGATGGGGGTGGGGTTGCACTTCCTTCTTTTTTTTTTTTTTTCCAGTCACTGTGCTATGAGTTTCTGCTTCTTGGAATTTTCTCTCTTTCATAGTGTCTTTTTTTCCTTTTCTTTTCTTTTTTGCCAGTCCTGGGGCTTGGACTCAGGGCCTGAGCACTGGCCCTGGCTTACTTTTTTGCTCAAGGCAAGCACTCTACCACTTGAGCCACAAAGCTACTTCTGGATATATATGTATGTAGTGCTGAGGAATCGAACCCAGGGCTTCATGTATGCAAGGCAAGCACTCTACCACTAGGCCATATTCCCAGCCCTCATAGTGTCTTATGTCTTGTAGGCATTGCCCCTTTCAACTTACAAATGTAAGCATGGAATTCATATTCCTTGATAATCTCTTTAAAACATTACTCACCAAGGTAAGTGAAAGTCCATTGAGTGTAGACTGTTGCTATATTTGGAAACATCTGAAAGTGCAGTTCATAGTAGAAGGGCTCAGAATGTCAACTTGCAGAGTCTTGTTCCTTAAAAGTCTTAAGACTACTCAGCTGAAGCTGGTGGCTCATGCCTGTAATCCTAGCTACTCAGGAGGCCAAGATCTGAAAAGTATCATGATTCTAAGTCAACCTGGGCAAAAAAAGTCCATGAGACTCTTATTTCCATTGAGCCATGGAAAAGGTGGGAGTGAAGGTGTAGCTCAAGTGATAGAGCATCGGTCTTGAGCAAAAAGCTAAGAGATAGCA
The DNA here is from genome assembly GCF_023159225.1 of Perognathus longimembris pacificus. Classification (NCBI taxonomy): domain Eukaryota; kingdom Metazoa; phylum Chordata; class Mammalia; order Rodentia; family Heteromyidae; genus Perognathus; species Perognathus longimembris. Next base: position 55,913,504 of record NC_063161.1, on the reverse strand, counting down.
CCCAGGCCCTGAGTTCAAGCCCTAGTATCAACAGAAGATAAAAAAAAAGTCTTTAAACTGTTCTCTCTGTCCATATTCCAACCATATTCTATTTGAGCTCATTATTTCTGCCTCATCCAATCTACTGTTAAGCTAACCAGCCCTCCTCTGAAAATTCTTGGATATAACAACCACACGTATATAACAATATGTAATATACATAATATTATATATAATTATTGTAACAACTACACACCATATATATACATACATACACACACACACACACACACACACACACACACATATAAATTTTTGTTGTTGCTGGTCCTGGGGCTTGAACTCAGAGCCTGGGCACTGTCCCTGCAAATTTATTGCTCAAGGCCGTACCATACTATTTTAGTCACAGCTCTACTCCTGGCTTTTTGGTGGGTAATTGGAAATAAGAGTCTCATGGACTTGCCTAGCCAGGCTGGCTTTGAATTTGGATCCTCAGATCTCAGCCTCCTTGGCTGGGAATGTTTTGGAAAGTCTTTTTTTTGCCAGTCCTGGGCCTTAGACTCAGGGCCTAAGCACTGTCCCTGGCTGCTTCTTGCTCAAGGCTAGCACTCTGCCACTTGAGCCACAGTGCCACTTCTGGCCATTTTCTATATATGTGGTGCTGGGGAATTGAACCCAGAGCTTCATGTATACAAGGCAAGCGCTCTTGCCACTAGGCCATATTCCCAGCCCCTGGAAAGTCTTGCTTCCATTCATCTCCTCCAACCCCACCAGACAACTCTGACATCTCTGATCCTGCCGATGGATCGACTTCTCTAAAGAATCGGGAAATAGGCTAAATCCCAGCTCCACGGCTTACTTCCTATGTGATCTTTACTACATGATCAGCCATTCTGCACATCTGTTTCCTTGTTTGAGAAGTGGCCAATGTAATTGTACCTTGTGGGTTATATGAGTACGGAAGCACCCAGCTTTGTGTCAGGGGTAGGGATGGGGGGAATGAGGTGAAGATTTTCCTCCCAGCAGCATGGTGTCTCAGAACTCAGGCACTGAGCACCTGAGGGGAGGGACAAATGTCGCTCATTTCCACACTCTTAGCTCTTGGCATAGTGCTCAGCATGCCCTAGGGCATCCAATAAACGTACACTGACACAAGCTACATTTGACAAGTCAAAAGAGAAGGAAGCATCTGGGCTGGTGGCTCATGACTAGAATCCTAGCCACTCAGGAGGCTGCGATCTGAGAATCCCAGTTCAAAGCCAGCTCTGGGAAGGAAAGTCCATGAGATTCTTATCTCCAGTTAATCACCAAAAGGCTGGGAGTTATGGCTCAAGTGGTAGTGTTAGCCTTGAGCAAAAAAGTTCAGGGACTATGCTCAGGTCCTGAGTTTAAGCTCCAGGACTGGCATGGAAAATAATAAGAACAAAAGGTGAGAGAAGGAAGCAACTGGAACTGTCTGTGACCTCAGAAGGACAGGGACTAAGTCTCCACCCCACCCCAGGGCCCAACTCCCTACTTCCTTACCTAGTGTCTCTCTGAGATTGCTCTTCACCCCCTTCCTCTCTGGCCTTCCCCGAGAGGGCTGCCCACGGGAGCCACGCTTTGGCATGCTTTTCTCCATCTGACCCACACGCACTACAGCCATGACTAGGACCCTCTCCCACACCATCCCCCCCATATATAAAATATAAGATGCCCATTGACATTGTTCATTTCCGACGCATGAAAAGGCGGTCTGTAGTTTGTTGTGATGGCAGGTTTCAATCGAGCACTCAGGCCCCTCTTCAGGCTAGATGCAAGGAACGTGTCAGGGCTTCAGGTTGGGGAAGCATGCCTTTGCCCTGGAAATAGAAAACCAACCCTGGTAACTGAGTAACTCCTGGAGAGGGCAGACAAGGCACTGGTAAGATCTGAAGAAACAATAATAACCCATCCTGCTTGGGCAGCCATGTGGATCGGATGTGGAGGGGCCTTACAGGGGCCTGGGACGGCTCTTGTCAGTTTCTCGGGTCAACAGCTAGAATCAATGGTTCCTGGTGAGCAGAGCATCTCCAAGGAAAGGCTCAGTCACCAGGCCAGCAAGTTCTAGTTCCTCTGCTCATGGCCCATTGTCTTCTCTAGACTACACACTGAGCCCCACACAGACAAACAGATGGACAAAGCAGGGCCCTGCCAGACTCCAGCCACATAATAAGCTGGAGTACAGGGAAATCTAGAGGTATTTCCCCTATTCTTCAAGCCTACCTTCCTCTCGCTGCTTGATTACAATGGCTAGCCAGTTGCAGCTTACCTGTACTCTCAGGAATCAGGAGATCCTGGCCCCCCACTCTCTAACCTCCCTCTCCTGGAGTTAGAAGGCTGGAATCTACACCGGCCCCCAAATACAGGCACCAGATGATAAGTTTCTCCTAGAGTGAGCAGATTTCCTAACAACACCTATGATGCTATCAGCCCACCTTAGGTGGCTTATTTTTTTAAAATTTTATAGTTATTATAAAGATTATATACAGAGGGGTTACAGTTACATAAGTAAAGGATACATTTCTTTTTGGATAATGTTACCCCTTCCCTCTCACTCTTTCCCAGTTTTCCCCTCCCAACTCCTTCCACAAGTTGTAGAGTTCATTTTCAACATAGTATCCAGTGAGCACCACTGCTGCCTTTGTTTACCCTTTGTCATGGGTGTTGTTTTTTTGAGATAGTCTGGGCCTTCCTGCTGTTTGCTTCCACATCTTTCCTCCCCGCCCCCCCTCCGCCAAATGTGGCTGGGACTTGTGTATGCATATATTTGACCATTTGGGGCTGGAACTCAGGGCCTCACATTCTAGAGCCACAGCTCCACTTTCAGCCTTTTGGCCGTTAATTGGAGAAAAGAGTCTCAGGAGCTTGCCTGCTCCAGCTGGCTTCAAACTGCAATCATCAGATCTCAGCCTCTGGTGTAGCTAGAATTACAGGTGTGAGCCACTGGTGCCTGGCTGGGGCTGGGGCTCCTGGGACCTTGCCAGGCTTCCTCTCAGGTTCCCTGGCTCCCCAGAGGGGAGGGTGCCAGGATGCCGGCTGGAAGACCTACCTCCAGGTTTAGCACCCCCTCACCTGCCTGCCCTCCCCTGCTGCTCCAGAAAGAATGAAGGTGCCAGGCCAGGGAAGCAAGGTTGGCCCTGTTCTCCTGAGCAGGAAAGGAAGGTGAGAGTCACTGACCTGAGAAGTTTCTGTGAACTGTGGCCATGAAGGAGAAATGGGGGTGGGAGGAGAACACAAAAAGAGAGGCCAGCTTGGGGGCGGGGATGGAGAGCACCCTCACAGAGTTCTTTCCTTACCACAAACTTGGGACTGGAGTCTCAGGTCACTAGGTATAGCTAGCCCAAAGCAAAGGGAAAAGGCAGATGGGAACTGTCACTGTGGGCACTAGGGGAACTGGAGGTGCCTGGAATACCGGTGCTGGGCTCTGTAACTTGGGGCTCGATCCAGGGTAAGAGGAGGCAGCTGACCCAGGAAGGACAGTCAAGATTGTGTCCCCCCACCCCAACCTCCACCTCCTATCCCCACTCCCATCCTGCTTCCCTCCCAGGGCCTCTTCTGTAGAAGTGCTGGTTGTAGATGGGTGTGTGTGAGAGGGGGAGGGAAGGAGAGGAGAGGGAAGGGAGGGATGAGGTGAGGAGGGGAGGAGTGGGGAGAGGTCATCTTGGTCCAAGGAAGTACCAAGTTCCTACCCCCAGCTGCTGACTCAGCCAACTCCCCTCCCCTCCATCAACACCTCCCAGGATGATGAAAACAAAGACATAGGGAAAGATTCCAGTTATAAAAATCAGGGAGGAGTCATCAAGAACAAAGATCAAGGCTTCAAATTTTCCATGACATTGGTAGCAGGGGCGGAGACTCTGTGCTACAATCTCCACCCCTAGTGCCCTGTAGGAGGCAAGAAACTGCTTTCTGGGCGTGGCAATGCCTGCCCCTTATTAGCATAGCTCCTCCCCCTGGGTCAGCCTGGGCAGAAGGCTATGCTCACTTGCCAGGTAGGCTGTGTGGGCACAAACTTCTGACTCCAGGTCTCTCAAGCCTCACTTCCTCCTGAGTCCTTGAAATCGGCCTCAGATGCCAGGGAGCTAACCCAGCAGAATCCCCCACCCCAAACTTGGCAGTCAAGATTGAAGAGGGAGAAGGGCAGAGAACAGGAGACATGGTGAAGAAGGTGTGGATTTGTGGTGGGTGGAGTTGTAGGGGTGGTGAGAGGGCAGAGAGCTTGCAACCCTTTGCGAGAGGCCAAAGGGCAGCTGGCACTGGGCTCCCTGGTCAAGGGGAGCTGAAATTCTGCAGCCAGTCTGTCCTTCCTCCCTCTTCCTCTTGCCTCTGCTTCTGAGAGAATAGGGGGCTGCAGAGGGTGGTGTGTCCACCCCACTAAACACACAGTAGCACACCCTTATAACAGAGTGCCTCCAGCTGTTAAAAGTGGAACAAGAGCCTGGCATAGGTGGCTCACGCTTGTAATCCTAGCTACTCAGGAGGTTGAGATCTGAGGATCATGGTTCAAAGTCAGCTCCCATAGGAAGGTTCATAATATTTATCTCCAATTAACCACCCAAAAAGCCAAAAGTTGAGCTGTGGCTCAAGTGGTAGTAACACTGAGTGAAAAAGCTAACAGAAAACATCCAGGCCCTGAGTTTAAGCCCCAATACTGGCACACATAAAAAGAACAAAAAAAGTGAAACGAATCTATTCATTCTAATGGGAATGAGAATAAACATAGTAAGTGAGCAAAAAAGTTGTAGATTTTAGGCTGAGAATATGGCCTAGTGGTAGAGTGCTTGCCTCACATACAGAAAGCCCTGGGTGTGATTCCTGACCACCACATATATAGAAAACGCCAGAAGTGGTGCTGTGGCTCAAGTGGTAGAGTTCTAGCCTTGAGCAAAAAGAAGCCAGGGACAGTGCTCAGGCCCTGAGCACTAGCCCCTGGACTGGCAAAAATAAATAAATAAATAAATAAAATTTTTTAGATTTTAATATCTTTTTGGTAAAATCAGTAAGCTTAATATTCTACATTTGGAGATGTGTGCCTAAATAATGGGCCTAAAGACTTTTACGTGTGAATTTTTAAACATAGTACTGTGGGTTTTATATTCATTCAAAAGAGGTGGTGAGGGAGATGGTTCAGAACAATTTGAGTCTGTAGGTAGAGCTCGGCACACCCACACACGCTCACCTCAAGCACACCTGGTCTGCCAAGGATGGCACACCTGGTAGAGCTGGCAACACTTGGACAACACCTGGCTCAGGTGCATATCCACTGTTCTCAGTTCCCTTGGATTGTAGCAGTCTAGGCCCCAAGCTCTCTAGGAACCAATCCCATCCCAAATTAGCCCCAGCTTCTCTTGCTTCCCCACCTCCAATCCATCTCTCACCTCTTGCCAGGTACTCACAAAGCAGGGCCCTCAAGAGTCAGAACAGCCAACAATTCCCTGTAGGAGTTACAAGCCTGGCCAGGGGGGTGACTTCTCCCTTCTCTAGGACACTGGAGTACCTCTTCCTAGTGCTGGGGTTGTTCCAGAGTTTCTTATGGGTTCAGGTTTGACCAAGGAACTACCCTAGAAGGTCAGCTATTCCTATGATTCTGTTTCTGGCCTTGGACTAGGCATATTAACCTTTCTGAGCCTCAGTTTTTTCATCTGTAATATGGGAATCATAAGATTATTGTGAAATCCAAAGTGGATAAGAGCTAAGGAGTTCCAAATGCTTTGGGAGATAAACAAGGAAATGATGGTCACAGATGTCAGAACACCTCTTCTTTCAAGAGCAGAGGACACGGGAACTTCTGGGATGCAGGTAATATTCTATCTTGACCTGGGTAGTGGAAGCAGGTGTTTGATTTGTGATTAACTGTATGCATGCATGAATACATGTAATGTATATGTATGTGCTGTTTCACAGTACCAGAAAATATGATACATATGTGAGACATTTTCTTGCCTACTCTAAATATTAAAAAAAAAGTATTGAGAAGGCATAGTGTCATTTATGTACTTTCTGAGAAGCCTCTGGCACTCCTGATTTTATCTTCTTTCTCAGGGAAAATGGAGAGTGGAGGGTTGTGGCTTCAGTGAGCTAGGGGGCAAGGATCTATGAAGTCCAGATACCAGTTATAAATTCAGTCTGCTGTTTTTCTTGCTGGAGGTTGCCTGGCAGGGCAGAGGTGCCCTGAGGGGTGTGGAACACTTGGAAGAAGGCTGTCAATCAAAACAGCATTGGCTTCCCCGGGGCTCTTCCCACTTCAGACTTCTGGGAAATCAGGCCCATCTTCCACCCTGACTTCCTGTTTGGGGTCATCTTCCTCTCCTCCCAGCATCCTTGCAACACCATGAGCTCCCTCTCCCCAGTATTTTCCAACGGTATGGCCACTTTCTCATGATAATCCCCAGGCTCAGCACCTGGTGGTCCACTGGTATCCCCCTTGCTTGCTAGGGGGTTCTCTTTCACCCCCACACCACTGCAGGCTCCTCTAAATGGACACCAGCTGTTCCTCAAGGCTCCTAGGGCCTGGCTTGCACCCAGGGCCTCAGTTTCTTGTCTCCGCTCACCAAAGTGGAGTCTCCTGGAGAAATTAGGATGTAGAGAGCAGGCCCACCCTATTTCCAGGCCCAAGACCCCACGCTGGGCCCCCCACACTGGCACCAGGCAGCCCTCAGGGCTCAGCCCACCCAGCCATCAGAGGCCACAGGAATGTCACCATGCTGGTGACCTTCATTCCTTTGCCTTACATTCCTTCCTTTCTCCCTGTCTCTCTGACTCGGCTTCTGTTTGACTCTGTGACTTGGCTTCTCTCCTGTCCTAAATTTTCAGTGGGCCTCTGTGTCCACTGTCTAGTCCAGCCAGCGTAGGGCAGCACTGACCTGGGGTGGGGGGTGTCTATGGCCTGTCTGCTCTGGAGGGCTCACTCTGGGGGAGTTTGAGGGGGAAGTCTCCTTCTGAGGGATGAAGAACAGTGCCAGGGTGAGAAGAAGGAAGCAGATAAACCTGGGAAGTGAAGGAGGAGAAAGGGAAGTTACATGCTGGTAAGGTGAATGAAGACTCCCTGGACTGGGTCCAGGGTTGTCTGAGGCCATAAACAACTGCAGCAGAGAAGCAAGATGAATTCTCTAGAAAAAGACAGTCTGGATTTGTAAAATCAAGGTGATTATATGAATAGATTCTGATAGTAGGAAATTCTTTCTGGTGTCTAACCTCAATCCTGCCTCTCTCAAGCCTACTTCTCTCCTGTGGGTCTATATCTTGTATGCTCAGAGTCCAAATGGAGCATACTTTGAAAGCCAGAACTAGAGGTGCTTATGAGGGGCACAGTGTCTTCTTTTCTGGCCTTTAAAGCCACCAGAGTGTCCCCTCCCTGACCACTTGGCAAAGCCCAGAGACCACGCTGCGGGCAGTGATAACTCAAAGCCATGTAGACAGTCTTCCTTTCACATGCTTATTTATTATTCTTTCCCCACCTCTCCACCCCTTTCCCCACCAGCTGCTTAAAATATGTTTTCAAACAGAAAAAAATCCAACCACAGCTGGAAACCAACCCTAAAGTTAGTCCAGAACGTGGGAGCTGCCAGGGAAAATTGCTGGGGCTCAGGCTGGCTGTGGGAGGAAGAACCTTAGCCATGCAGACAGCAGCTGAGAAGGGGCCTTCAGGGGGCGCTCAGACCCTGCCTCCTCCCCCCAGCAGTCAGTAGAGATGCCACACAGCAGGGGGACCGTGGGGGGCCATGGAGGACACAAAGGATTCATCAGGGCTACATGAGAAGGTAAGACACAGGTACAATTGCCCTAGTGATTCCAATGGGAAGATTTATTTACTTATTTGTGTCAGTCCTGGGGCTTGAACTCAGGGTCTAGGCTCTATCTCTGAGCCGCTCTGTGCTCAAGGCTAGCACTCTACCACTTGGCTCTTTCTGAGTATTTTATTGGAGATAATAGACTCATGGACTTTCTTGCCCGGGCTGGCTTTGAACTGCAATGCTCAGATATCAGCCTCCTGAGTAGCTAGGATTACAGGAGTGAGCCATTGGTGCCTATCTGTTAGAGAAGGTTTAGACCAATGGAAGTTCTGTTCTAAGCAGTGACTTATTTTTACATATGGTGACTTAAAGTTCTTGTCAACCTTATGAGTAAGGTGTGATTATTTACACCCCCCCCACAGACACACCTTTTAAAGGAGGAAACTGAGGCACACAGAAGAGAAAGACTCATATACTATATACCACCCTACAACAGTAGTCAGGGACTGGACCACTGTGGTCTGGACAGACTCCATGCAAGCTGCCATGGTCTCCATACTGTCAGGCAAGGGAGGCAAAGATCCCATTAGGGAAATGCCAAGGTGGCCCTTGCTTTCCTAGGGGGCTGGGTTTAACACTCCACCTGCAAGAACACCAGGCCCAAGGGTGCTGAGTCCTCTTAGGGAAAGTGGCCCAGTGTTTGTGTATAACCTTGGTACATCTCCCCATGGACTTCAAATAATCTCTAGCATACCTACAGCGCCCAAAGTAAACACTATGTTAATAGATGTTTTACTGTAAATGTTTAGGGAGTCGTTACAAAAAAAAAGTCTACACATGTGCAGTTCAGAAATATATGTAATTTGTGCCACTATTGGGGCTCGAACTCAAAGCCCTCACACCCTTGATTAGCATTTTTGCTCTAAGCTGGTGCTCTACCACTTGAACTACATCTCCATTTCCAGTGTGTGTGTGTGTGTGTGTGTGTGTGTGTGTGTGTGTGTGTGTGTGGTTTTTAAACCTCTGGTCCTGGGGCTGTGGAGTGCTTGCCTTATATACATGAAGCTCTGGGTTCGATTCCCCAGCATCACATATATATAGAAAATGGCCAGAAGTGGCGCTGTGGCTCATGTGGCAGAGTGCTAGCCTTGAGCAAAAAGAAGCCAGGAACAGTGCTCAGGGCCTGAGTCCAGGCGCCAGGATGGGCAAAAAACAAAACAAACTCTGGTCCTTGGGCTTGAACACAGGGCCTAGGCACGTGAGCTTTTTTTGATCAAGGCTAGTGCTCTACCACTTGAGCTACAGCTGGTTACAGGTGGTTAATTGGAAATAAGAGTCTCACAGTCTTTTCTGCAAGGCATCATTCACACACACACACACACTCCTCTGTACTTCCCCTCCCCCGCCAAAAACATATTTTTGGATTTGAGATTGGTTGAATCCTTAGAACTCATGTGGCTGAGTGACAATTGCATTTGAATGTGTGTATTAAAAAATGTCTAAATTAGGGCTGGGGATATAGCCTAGTGGCAAGAGTGCCGGCCTTGGATACAGGAGGCCCTAGGTTCGATTCCCCAGCACCACATATACAGAAAACGGCCAGAAGCGGCGCTGTGGCTCAAGTGGCAGAGTGCTAGCCTTGAGCGGGAAGAAGCCAGGGACAGTGCTCAGGCCCTGAGTCCAAGGCCCAGGACTGGCCAAAAAAAAAAAGATAAAAAATGTCTAAATTAAACATATGAAGGTTTTGACTTTTACCATCATTTCCTCAACAATACAGTATAGTAACTCTTTATTTACATAGCCTCATGTCACCTGGAGATAGCTGAAACCTGGAGGCACATGGTTTATGGGAAGTCACTGTGGTTTATAGGCAGTCACTGCTCCATTTTACATAAGGTACCTGAGCTTTAGTATCCAACTTTAGTATCTTCCAGTGTCCTAAACCAATCTTTGCAAGGCTTACTGAAGGTGACCATGTAAAGAACAGTTCAGAAAGAGATGGTCCTTGGCAAAAGGCCATCCTGTTTGTGAAGGAGTGTCTACATTGTAGAGCTGCACCTGGAAGAACAATAGGACTTTTCTCTGTGCTGGGACTGGGACTTGAAGTCAGGGCCTAGGCACTGTCCCTCAGTGTATTCGCTCAAGGCTGGCACTATACCACTTGAACCACAGCTCCATTTCTGGCTTTTTTCTGGTTAATTAGAAATAAGAGTCTCATGGACTATTTTGCCCTGGCTGGCTTGAAACCACAATCCTCGGATCTCAGCCTCGTGAGTAGGTATGGTTACAAGAGTGAGCCACCTGTGCCCAGCTGACAGCAGGATTTTTGAGTCTCTACCCAGAGACAGTGACAAAGGCTAGCCAGTAGAGCAAGATGAAGCAGAGACAGGACCCAAGAGGCCAGCTCCCATATACAGGGTTTCCCTTGAAGTGCTGTCCTCACAGCAACTCGGGCCTACAGGGGACAGTGGCTGGAGGAAAATGCCCAGCTGGGCAGAGCCCAGGCACAGAGAAACAGCAATTCAGAGTTATTTTCCCTCATCTCCAGCACCCTGGCCTGTGGCTCATCTCCCAAACCCCCAAGAAGTCTTGCTTAATATGGCTGGGTACAGAAAGGTAGACTTCAGAAGAGAGAGCAATGGGCTAGGAGGCTGGACATGTCCCTCCCTCCCTTCCTCTCTCTCTCTCTTTCTCCCTCTCTTTCTTACTCTCCTTCTCTCCCTCCCTTTCTCCTTCTGTCCTTCCCTCCCTCTCTTTCTCCCTCTCTCCATCTCTCTCTCTTCCTATTGGCTATGTCCTCCTCCTCCTCCTTCTCCTCCTCCTGCTCCTCCTCCTCCTCCTCTTCCTTTTCTCTCTCTGTCTCTCTGTCTCTGTCTCTCTGTCTCTCTCTCTCTGTTTCTCTCTCTGTGTCTCTTTTAGTGGTCTGAGAGCCCCAAAACTTCAAGGTAACCATTGTTCTTCTCTATAGCCAAAGACACAATCCACTGGCTAAATCCCTGACTACCCTCAATGGTAGCAGAAGTGCCTGCCTGCTCTCCTGAGGGCCTTCAGATACAAGCTTCTTGTGGTCAGGACAAACAGAATGCTGACAGTAGTTGACACTGGGTGAATGTCTATTTCTTGACAGGCATGGTTTCAATGAATGAACTTACTTCATTATTTCAACAATTCTATTCGTGAGGAAATTGAGGCACAGGAAGGGTCACCTGGCTTGTGAGCACTTATTCCTGGGGCCTCCAGGTGGCATAGCTTACACACTGGATCGCTGGCAGGTTCTGGTTGTTTCCATCAGAGGGAGGCAGGGAAATCATGTCAGTCCACAGCTGCATCACAAGGCCTGAGACCAGGCCTATCTCAGGTGCTTGAACGAAGGCCAAGGTTCCTGACTCTTTGGTCAAAAAGGTTGCCTTTGACTGGCTTTGGGGTAAAAAGGGAAAGAAAGAGAGAATTCAAGAGTTTCTAGAGTCCTAGAGTTTGTGTGAGTGGCCTTCCTGTTGCCCATGATGTAATGTGGGCAGGAATGTGAGCTTTTCTTCCACTCTGGAATCAACTAGACTCCAGCTATAGCCTCCAATGGCAAGTACCTACCTGTTCCTATGAGTGAGGGCCTTACTGTGAGGGCCTTGCTAAGCCCTTCTTGTCCCACCTGGCAGGAGGAAGCCAGGCCAGTATCGGCTTGGTGTTGCAGGTAGGCCAGCTTTGGGTGGGTTTCTTCTCTCTGGCCTGGCTGCCTGTTGAACCACTACCCCAAACCTTTTCATGGGTCTTAAGGAAGTAGAGCTGTCTGAATCTGGAAGCCCTGACTCCCAGGCCTCCTGCGCCCCCTGGTGGAAGAAACAGAGGTCAATCCTGGCCTGCAGTATGTGAGCCTAACAACCTTCCCAGTTTCCATTCCTCTCTGCTCCTCTCATTCATCCACCCTCCATGGAATTCTTGTGCACTGGGTTCCAAGGACATCTCACTGTTGTGTGATGAGGACACTATGTTTGCCCAAGATGCTCTTACTCAATCACTCAGCTATCCAACAAATGCTCCGAAAGACTCTTGTCAATGTCCTGGGACGTTATCCCTGCCCTCACAGAGCTCCCAGTTTCACAGGGCCCGCGGGGCATGGCCTGGCTGACAGTCATGATACACTGGGGAGACGCAGGTGGCAAAGGGGCAGAATGGCCAGCACTGCAGAGAAGAGCGGCCAGATGCCCCTGCAATGACCCTGAGCTGAGCAGTGGAGAGGAATAACGAGTGTCTGTGTGTATCAGTGTGTGTTTTTGTGACCACCTGTATGTCTGTGTGTCTTTGTATATCCATGTGTACTGTTAGTTCATTGTGTATCTGAATATGTCTGTGTCCATGTGCGTGCCATGTGTGTGTCTGCATGTGTCTGTATATCTGAGTGTCCATGTGTGTCTGTGTGTGTCTGTGTATCTGAGTGTCCATGTGTGTCAGTGAGTGCCAGTGTGTGTATATGTGCGTGCCAGTGTGTATTTGTGTGTGTTGGTATGTGTGTAGGTGTGCATATGTTTATGTATGTGAATGCAGGGTGGGCCAAAGATGAGTTTGCAGAGTATCAGGACAAACTCTGGCTGGGCTTAGACAGCTAAATCAGGGCTGACTGGGTGTAAGAAATAGGGTATGCTGGGGTACAGGACAGGGAAAGAGACCATCCTAGACCTCCTACAGCGGGGAGAGAAGGAGCTAACACTTGCAGTCTAGACTATTTAGGAGCCTGCAAATAGTCTCCAGTGACTGGAGTGCAGGGTGAGTGGGGAGAGGGCGGAAAGGGGTGTGAGGATTAGGGTTTACCCTGGGGCTGTGAGGATCCCCCAAAGTTTTAAGCACAGAGGTGAGCACAGTTGGACTTTGGGAAAGAACACGAGTCTAGACAGCTAGACGTATGAAGGGAGGAGGGCCGGAAGGGCACATGTCTCGAGATGAGGTAACACTCGGCTCCAGCTGTGTGATACTGGAAAATTCCTGGGGCTTCTCAGAAGTGTGGACCCTTTATCTCTCAGATTGGGGGGGGGGTGATGTTGTACAACTTGTAGAGTTAGGAAAATGAAGGGAGCCAGGGCACAGAAAACTCTAACTACAGGGATGCATCAGATACTCACAATCTTACTTGAGTCAGAGGGCCAAGCAGGCAGCAATTGCAATTGTCTGATAAAGTTGCAGATGGTCTGGGTGCAGCCATGGGCCAGGAAGGAGAGGAGAAGAGGGCATTGAACCACTTTACTCATTTGACTTGTGGGGGGGGGGGGAGCAGGGATTTTTTTTGCCTTTCTGGAAACTTATTGTGGTTCAGCTCTGTCTTTCTTCCTCAAGGATTGCCTGTGTTTCTTCCTCTGGCCTTCTGCTCCTGGCTTGGCCACCTGCAGTTTGTCTGGTTGGGGAGAGGGTCAGGATGCCTGGGATTGTGGCAAAAGCTCTTCTGGATGAACCCACAGATTAAACATCCAACATGACATCAGGTATTGACTGGAGTTTCTTTCAGTCAGATGACCGTCAAATGTAGTTTATCTCTGAAGCTGGTGACGGTGATGAGAAAGGAAGTGCTGGGGCTCTGTGGTCTCCCTCATAGGGAATAATTAGCACAGGTTTAGGCTAGTCACAGCAGAGGATCACAAGAGCCTAATAGTTATGCCCCTACGGACGCATAAGATGATGCTAAGTTAAATGAACTCCATGTTATGGAAAAAAGTGTTATATCACTGTTGTAATTACTTTCTTCACACCATGTGAAACCGTAGCTTCTTTTCTTGATGATCCTCTTGTATCCTTTCCTGTGGTTATCCCCGCGCTATCACTGTGTCTCATCTGATTACTCTGGATACTGTATATACTGGTATTAGAACTAGGGAAGTGAAAGGGAATATCAAAATCGAGAGACAAAGGATTAAAAGACAAATGACTCCAAAAGCAATACTTACAAAACCATTTGGTGTAAACCAACTGAACAACTCATGGGGGGAGAGGGAAAGGAGGAGGCAGGAGGGAGGAGGGAGGGAGGAGGTAACAAAAGTACAAGAAATGTACCCAAGGCCTAACGTATGAAACTGTAACCTCTCTGTACATCAATTTGACAATAATTTTTTTTTTTTTAAAAAGGAAGTGGGCTGGGGATATAGCCTAGTGGCAAGAGTGCCTGCCTCGGATACACGAGGCCCTAGGTTCGATTCCCCAGCACCACATATACAGAAAACGGCCAGAAGCGGTGCTGTGGCTCAAGTGGCAGAGTGCTAGCCTTGAGCGGGAAGAAGCCAGGGACAGTGTGCCCTGAGTCCAAGGCCCAGGACTGGCCAAAAAAAAAAGGAAGTGCTGGGGAAGGTCACCGTGAAGACTGGCTGGTAGCGTCCATATCTCATCCCTCACTCCCTAGGGAGCTCACTGTGGGGCACCCCTTGGGCACAGCCTCTCAAATTCCCTAGTGCATGCTGCCTCCCTCCCAACCCTGACCCCAAGGTGTACAGCTCATTTCTCCTCACAGCACGTGCTCCTTGGGTTGCCAGCAATGGAGGGAAGTACAGCAATGATGGAGGGAGAAGAGAGGGAGGGGAGGGAGAGAATAAGGGGGGCGGGGGAGGAAGAGGGAAATAACTTGAGTTTCTCCACCAATAAAATGGAAATAGCCAGGAACTGGTAGCTCATGCTATATAATCCTAGCTACTCAGGAGGCTTAATTAGATCTGAGGATCATGGTTTGAAGTCAGCCTGGGCAGGAAACTCCATGAATCTCTTATCTCCAAGTAGCCACCAAAAAGCCAGAAATGGAGCTGTGACTCAAATGGTACAGTGTTAGCCTTGAGTGAAATGGCTCAGGGACAGTGCCAAGTCCCTGAATTCAAGCCTCAGGATTGGCTTGCATGCGCGTGCGCACACACGAGGAAGAAGAGAAGGAGGAGGAGGAGGAGGAGGAGGAGGAGGAGGAGGAGGAGGAGGAGGAGGAGGAGGAGGGGGAGTAAAAAACAGCTGTTTCACACTAAAGAAAGCTCCTTGTAAATGGGAGAATGGTCCATGGGGAATTTCTTAAATGCAGTGGCCCCTCTCTCCCTCATCTCCTTTTCTATTTCTACAGAGCTGAACTGGATCCATTTCCTGGCTTTAACACACAGGTACCTGACCAAACTTCGACTGTTAGATACAAAGGCTCTGTGTGCCCCTTAATCTACCTGGGTACCTCAGTGACTATAGCAGAGGGGCTCCCCAAGCATGAAGGGGGTCTGATCCCCAAACAAGATAAGGCTGAGACTTAGTTTGGTCCCATTTTCACTTCCTAGGTGTCTTTTAACTTCAAGCATGGAATAAAGCAGGCAGGACAGAGACCAGGAAGAGCATGTCCACGTGTATCCCCCGGCTTCTAGCCAAGCTAAGCACCCCCACCCTGCCTCACCTGTCCCCACATGTGAGGTGGGGAGGGAGGCAGAGCCAAGCAGAGCCCATCCCTGGCCTCCTCTGCCTCCAATGGCCTTTTACACCCAGCAGATCTGCCTGTAACCTGAAGGCCCAGGGGCCCACAGAGAAACTGAGGAGGCTGGGAGTAGAGGAAGTGCCCCCAATAGCGCCTCCTCTGCTCTGGCCCACCCTGACAGCCCCAGTGAGCTCATGTCTACAGGAACCTCAGTGCTCATAACTGGGACGCTGAGACAATCGTGGAAGGCAGGCACTGGTGAGAAATGATGGGTCTCCTCAGGAATGCGTGGGTCAATTAAAATGGCCTCGTTTGGTTCTAGCGGAAGTTGGGGCTGCCCCACACCCCAGCTTGCTGGCCAGCCTCCAGGCGGGGGGACTCTGCACACCCTGGTGGGCCTACTCTGTGCCAGGCATCAGGGTTGGTACTGGGGAGACAGGGAGACAGAACTACACCAGACAGGCACACACTGTGTGTGTGTCCCTGAGCTCTTTTGTTCAAGGTTAGCTTCACTTCTGGCTTTCTTGGGTAGTTTACTGAAGATAAAAGACTCAAAGAAGTTCCTTCCCTGGCTGGCTTTGAATTGTGATCCTCAGATCTCAGCCACCTGAGTAGTTAGGATTACAGGGGCGAGCCATCAGTGCCCAGCTGGACACACTTTTGGTAGCAGATGGTCACAGACCTGCAGGGGTCTTGTGATCTCCAGTCTCTCATGGGCCACCAGCCCTGCCTCTTCCTAACCATAATTCCCTTAGTTTGTCTTCTTCATTTGGCCCTTCCTTCCCCTCTCCCCCTCCCTTCCTTCCTTCTCCCCGCCCCCCCCCCTTCTCTTTATCTTTTTATATGCTGGTCCTGGTGCTTGTTTCTGAGCACTTGGACCTGGGCACTGTTCCTGAGTCTTTTTTGCTGTAGCTGGTACTCTACCACTTGAGCCATAGCTCCACTTCCAGCTTTTGGGCAGTTAACTGGATGTAAAGACTTTCCTGCTTGGACTGGCTTCAAACCACAATTCTCAGATCTCAGCCTCCCAAGTAGCTAGGATCACAGGCATCCAGGCATTTTTTTCTTATAGGAGATAGACTCTCTAGCTGGCCTTCACATAGCAATTCTCCTGCCTCAGCCTTTCAAGGGCTGGGGTCACAGGCATGCGCTATCACACCAGACGTCTCCTCTCATTTTTTTTCCCACTAAAATGTTTTCTCAGTGTAGTTTTTTTTCTTAAAAAATGTTACACTTATAGAATGACAAGCATGTTATGGTGAAATAAATCAACACTTTTGCACTTGCTTATTTAAATGAACTACAAACAAAAAAAATGCCTATAGTCCAAATTTGAAAGTTTTAAGCAAAGAACTCAAAGTAGAACAATCAGGAAGGAAATTATTTTCTTGTATTTCATATGATGAGTCATGTTGGTCACGTATTTAGAAAAGGCTTTTTAGCACAGCAGCTGGAAAGAGTTCATAGATCTACAAAAGTGAACCATTTATTATACTCAGTGTCTGCTTGCTGATGGGCTGAGTGTACTGCTGACGGGAGCTGGTGCTCTAATTAGAAGGTGATTGTCTTTAATCCTTCAGCTGAATGAGCTGGCATGGCAGCGGGACAAGGGAGAGAATGTGTAATGAGGCCATGGACTCACTGGACTGGCAGAGGGCACCCTCTACTCTTGGGATAGATTTTTCTCCAACTTTCTTCCTCCCTCCCTTCCTCCCTCCCTTCTTCCCTTCCTTTTACCTCACTCCCTTCTTCCCTCCCTCCTTCATTCCCTTCCTTCCTTCCCTTTTTCCTTCCTCCCCTCCTTTTTTCTTTTTTGGTGTGCCAGTACTGGGGCTTAAACTCAGGGCCTCCTACTTTCACTCAGTTTTCTTGCTCACAGATAGATGGAGCTTTACCACATGAGCCTTGCCTCCAGACCAGCTTCTTACTGGTTCATTGAAGGTGGAGTCTTGCTGACTTTTCTTCCTGGGGTGACTTTGAACCTCTATCTTCCGGGTCTCAATCTCCTGAGTAGCTAGGATTATAGACATGAACCACCAGTACCTAGCAATTCTCCAAGTTTCTTAAAGCCTGAACAGGAGCTGAAAGAGCAACATAAAGACATCTGGAAAGGAGTGTTCATTCACAAGGAAGAGAAATTACTGGAGTACCACGGCAGAATTTCTGACATAAACCAAGATGGTCATGTCATAATATTATCACGTGTGTGTATGTGTGTCTGTGTGTGCACACATGCTGCTACTGAGTCTTGAACGCATGGTCTTGAGCTCTCCCTTACCTTTTTCACTCTAGGCTGGTACTCTACTATTTGAGACACAGCTCTACTTCCAGCTTTTAACTGACTAATTGGAGATAAAAATCTCAAGGCTTTGTCGGCCCAGGCTGACTTTGAACCGCAATCTTCAGATCTCAACCTTCTGAGAAGCTAGGAGGAACTCAAAAGATATGCATGCTATCAGGGACTAGAAAACAAAAGGTTAAAGAATCCAATGAATTCCCTCCCCCCCCCCCCCCTTTAAGGATCTTTCCCAGAAGTTCCACACTAGACTTTACAACTCATTGGCCAGAACAGTGTCACATTGCTACCTTTACTGCAAGAGAAGTTTGGAGGTGTATTTGTAGTTGATTGCTCACTTTTTCCAACAATGCTAATTTTTTTTTTTTTTTTTGGCCAGTCCTGGGCCTTGGACTCGGGGCCTGAGCACTGTCCCTGGCTTCATTTTGCTCAAGGCTAGCACTCTGCCACTTGAGCCACAGCGCCACTTCTGGCCATTTTCTATATATGTGGTGCTGGGGAATCCAACCCTGGGCTTCATGTATAGGAGGCAAGCACTCTTGCCACTAGGCCATATTCCCAGCCCCAACAATGCTAAATTTGTTTAAATAAAAAATACAAGCTGGAGCCAGGTGCCTGTGACTCACACCTGTAGTCCTAGCTACTCAGGAGGCTGAGATCTGAGAATCATGCTTCAAAGTCAGCCCAGGCAGAAAAGTCCCCATGACCAATGAACCACTCAAACACTAGAAGTGGAGCTGTGACTCAAAGTGGTAAAGCACTAGCCTGGGACAAAAATAAATAAATAAATAAATAAATAAATAAATAGCCCAGGGACATTGCCCAGGCCCTGAGTTCAAGCCCCAGTACCAGCATGGGAGAATGAATTAATAATGCATATGAGCAATAGAAGGTAAATCCAATTCAGATTAGAATTTCAAGAACCCACCCCAAAGTGTCCATATGCTATGCTAAAAGAAAGGATGGCGCGTCTTCTTGAGTGTGTATCAGGAGCTGTTCTTACTAAAAGAGGATAGAACTCATGCCTGACAGTCTCCCGTGCCTCCTCGCAGCAGAGTCAGGGCCCTGAGGTTGAGGTTTGGGACACTGCTGCGGGGACCTCTCCGCCCTCACTCCCAGCCGCAGCGTCACATCAACAACCATGCGTCCCGAGCCTGTACCGGCACAGCTTCTTAGGTATTTGGCTTGTTTGCGTCGTCATCAGTGTCTACACAGTAGTGTCTACACAGCTCCTCCCTCACCGAGGAGAATTGATCGATCTGCTCCCAACCACGCCGTCTCCCCGCCCACCGGCCGCGCCCAAGCTGCACCTGGTGCAGCTCTCGGCCGCCCTCTGCCGGAAAGGAGGGGACACTGCGTCTGCGCGGAGGCTGAAAGGCCGAGAGCTGCGAGAGTGCGCAGGCGCGAGCGCAGGTCGAGCCCGCGGGCATTCTGCACATGCGCCCCAAGTAGCGACGGCTCGCAGGACCGGCGAGACTGGTAGCCAACGCCTGGACGAAGTAGGGCAGGTGGCGGGAGGAGTGGACTGGAGAGGAGCTGCCGGGAGTGTGTGCCCTAAAGGTCCTAAAGCGTTGGCTTTTGAGCGCGGAATATCCCCTTTGTTTACACTTACGTGTTTACGTTTGGGCGGGGGCGTGACCTCGGTGGGCCGGGCCGGGGTGACCGCCCGGGCCTGTCGTGGCCTCGGGGCCTGTAGTTCGTCCACTGCAGGGGGCAACGAGCTTTCCGAGGGCGGAGAGGAAGGCCGAGGGTGGGCCGGACGGGTGTGCTGGTGAGGAGCCCTCCCACAGACGTGAGGGTGGCCGTGGACACTTGGTGGGGCGCCCCCTCGGGCCGCGACGGTCCGGGTCGGATCTTCACTGTGCTTCCAGGACGAATTGAGCTTCCCCGCCGTCTGCGTGGCCTGGAAGTTGATCACGCACCCATTTGTCTCTCCTGGTTCTAGGACATGACACAGGGCGCCCAGCCAGGCCATGGGGTCTCAGCCTTCTGCCTTGGCCCGACCGCCCTCGTACAAGCAAAGGAGAGGAGAGGATGGGGAGGATTTGCTGGCCGATCGCGAGCAGGAGGAGGCCATCGCTCAGTTCCCATATGTGGAGTTCACCGGCAAAGATAGCATCACCTGTCTTACGTGTCAAGGAACGGGCTACATCCCCACAGGTGAGGATCCTTGGTGATCAGGGACGGGCTGGCTTCACCAGCAAGAATCTCACAAGGATTTCTTCCCCCAGCAGCTTTTCTCCTGGGCCTGAATTGAGCAAAGCTTGGCTGATGTGATCAACTTGGACAGATTACACAACTTCCAAAGCTCTCCTGTATTGGAGAACTCTTTCTGTTCATGGCCTCTACGCTTTTATTCTTCTCCGCTGGCCCTGTGGATTGGGATAGTCATTTCTTTCTGTTGTAGAATTTGTTGACAGGCATCTTTTTCTTTCTTTCTCTCTTCGCCTTCTTCCTTCCTTTCTTTTTTTCCTTTTGTTTTCCTTTTGTGCCAGCACTGAAGCTAGAGCTTGATCTTGGGGCCTTCTGTTCTTGTTTGGCTTTTTTTTCTCTCAAGGCTGGTGCTCTACCACTTGAGCCACATCTCCAATTCATCTTTTTGCTGGTTAATTGGAGATGAGAGTCTCCTGAACATTTTTGCCTGGACTGGCTTTGAACTGGGATCCTCAGGTCTCAGCCTCTTGAGTAGCTCAAATGATATGATTGAGCCACTTTAGCATGCTACTCTGGAAACTTATTTACAAGGAAGCAGAGAATTGTTAGCCAGAGGTATGCACAATATGTCAAATATGGAGGAACAAATGCTCAGGAGTAGAGCCTGAATTCAGTACAGGAATATCTGGTGCTAAATTGTCTTTCAGAAAGTCTTAACAGCTTAGATGGAGAGTCACAAAGTTTGGAGCTGGTAAGAACCTCAGAAAACACTGAATTCAAAACTTTGTTTTAGAAGCAAGGAAACGGTAACCTGCACCATGAAATAAAGCTGTGATAAAATCCCAGATTCCTCAGATTCCTTGGCAGCACTGGTCTCTATGGATTTTTTTTTTCCTTTCTTGTTATTGGTTTTGTTTCTTTGTTTTTTGTGCCTATATTAGGCTGTGTGCTCAGGGCTTTTTCAAGGCTAGCACTCTATCACTTGTGCCACACCTTCAATTTCAGCCTTTTGCCAGTTAATTGAAGTCTTTCAGATTTATCTGCCCAGGCTGGGTTTGAACTTTGATCCTCATATCTCAGCCTTCTGAGTAGCTACAATTACAGGTGTGAACCACCAGCACCCAGCATCCTTTTATGAATTTACTTGATTGTTCTTTAGACCTAAAATGTGAGATTAATTTCTGTGAAGTGGTTTGTTTTGGGGCTTTTTTTTTTTTTTTTTTTTTTTTTTGGTCCATCCTGGAGCTTGAACTCAAGGCTTAGGTGCTGTCCCTGAGCTTTTTTTTTTTTTTTTTTTTTTTTTTTTTTTCCAGTCCTGGGGCTTGGACTCAGGGCCTGAGCACTGTCCCTGGCTTCTTTTTTGCTCAAGGCTAGCACTCTGCCACTTGAGCCACAGCACCACTTCTGGCCATTTTCTGTATATGTGGTGCTGGGGAATTGAACCCAGGGCCTCATGTATAAGAGGCAAGCACTCTTGCCACTAGGCCATATCCCCACCCCCCCCCCCTTTTTTTTTTTTTGCCAGTCCTGGGCCTTGGACTCGGCCTGAGCTCTGTCCCTGGCTTCTTTTTGCTCAAGGCTAGCACTCTGCCATTTGAGCCACAGCGCCACTTCTGGCCATTTTCTGTATATGTGGTGCTGGGGAATCAAACCGAGGGCTTCATGTATAAGAGGCAAGCGCCACTAGGCCATATCCCCAGCCCGTCCCTGAGCATTTTTAAGCTCAAGGCTAGGATGCTACCACTTGAGGCACAGTTGCCCAGGCTGAGTCCCATCTGTAATCCTCAGATCAGCCTCCTGAGTAGCTAGAATTATAGGTGTGAGCCACCAATGCCCAGCCCAAGCTGAATCTTTTTGAAACAATCCTTCAAACAGAGGTTTGCTATAGTGGGCTGCAGTAAGGTGGTATGAAAAGTGCCGTTCACACATGGGACTTACAAAGGGAGTGTTTGGTTCTTTTATAGAGCAAGTCAATGAATTGGTGGCCTTGATCCCCCACAGTGATCAGAGATTGCGTCCTCAGAGAACGTGAGTTCCCTGCCTCCTACCTGTTAACTCACTTCTATTCCCAGTTTCTTCTTACATGTGTGAATGCCAGTTAATTCTTAGAAAATTGCATCTGTCCTTGTAGAATGCCCTATTCCTTTTATTGTTATTTACCCAAGCAGGGCAGATAGCAATAAATGCTATAAATGTCCCCATCACGAACTGGGGAAAGAAACTTGAAGCTAAAGATGCCCTAAGATGCCCAAATAAAGAGATGGGTGTACTGGGAGGGGAGGAACTTTCTAGGAAAGGCACAGATGAGCTTCTCAGGGTGCAAACAATGTTTCCACAGGTTTAGAAAGCCTTCTGCTCCACTGCATCTTGCCTTATTTGTAGTTCTCAAGTCCTTGGACTTTGCTTGGACTCTCTTCTAGTTTTGAGTGTTATGTTAACCATAATTGGTTCCAACCTAGACATAACTGCCCCGTTGGTCACATGCTTGTGTCTTTTTCTGCAGTAAGCAGTATGTCCTCCTGTCGGTCCTGCTGTGTCTCCTGGCATCCGGTTTGGTAGTATTCTTCCTGTTCCCACATTCAGTCCTTGTGGACGATGATGGCATAAAAGTGGTGAAAGTAACGTTTAACACTCGGGACTCCCTTGTGATCCTCGCCATCACGGTACGACATTGGCTCTCTCTTCCTGGTGGAGCACTCATCAGTCTAGGACCCAGGACATTTCACCCTTGTTTCCTTCCTTGCCCCAATACAGGCCACCCTGAAGATCAGGAACTCCAACTTCTACCCTGTGGCTGTGACCAGCCTGTCCAGCCAGGTTCAGTACATGAACACAGTGGTTGGCACGCACGTGACCGCTAATGCTTCCCTCATCCCGCCAAGGAGCGAGCAGCTGGTAGGCATTGCTTTCTGGGTCCCTGCCCCTAAGCCTATGATGAGAGGAGGAACAGTGAAATGCCTCAGTCAGTGTTTTCCCTTTTCCTCTCCTCATTTGCACTTGAGGAAGACCTGATGGGCTGTTGAAATTATAAACAGTTGTCCACATATGTGTACAGGTAGGGAAATGGTATCTAAATATTCAGGGAACAAAATAGTTTGTGAGAGAAAACAGACCTGCCATGATGTCCCATATTCAGTCTAAGGCCATTTGCCTTTCAAAAGGAAAGAGATTGGAAGCATTTATCAGAGGCTCTATATAGACTGTCAGGGGGAATCTTGGTGACATATCTACATATTTTGTAAAGAACCCAGGGCCTGTGGATTTCTGGTGGTAGTGCTGCTCCATGTGAAGTCTGTTTGATTGCTGACAGGTGCCATTGCCTTTTTTCCAGGTGAATTTCACAGTGAAGGCTGAGATGGGAGGACCCTATTCCTATGTATAGTAAGAATAATGCTCTATATATGCGTGCTCTTGACCAGAGGAAAAGATTGGGAGTCTGCTCAATTGACTGAGGCCCTGCCTAATGTCCCAGCCTTTGGTACCATGGGCTCCCTAGCTTTATTTATCTAGAGATTCCATTAGAAAAGGCATCACTCATTCCCAAATGAGAACATTAAGCCACTAGAAACATTACTGGGCCTTAGTGTTCATGGGTGTTTGTTGTTGTTGTTGTTGAATCCAATACAGTGCTTAAACTCAGGGCCTGAGTGCTGTCCCTGAGCTTTTTCACTCAAAGCTAGTGCTGTGCCATGTTGAGCCATAGCACTACTTCTGGTTTTCTGATAATTAATTGGAGATAAGAGTCTCACAGACTTTCCTGCAGAGGCTGGCTTTGAACTGAGATCCCCAGCCTTCTAAGTAGTTAGGATTATAGGTGTGGGCCACTGGTGCCCACTGTTCCTGAGTTTTAAAAAGAAAAAGAAAAGCCAAGGGGCTGGGGATATAGCCTAGTGGCAAGAGTGCCTGCCTCGGATACACGAGGCCCTAGGTTCGATTCCCCAGCACCACATATACAGAAAACGGCCAGAAGCGGCGCTGTGGCTCAAGTGGCAGAGTGCTAGCCTTGAGCGGGAAGAAGCCAGGGACAGTGCTCAGGCCCTGAGTCCAAGGCCCAGGACTGGCCAAAAAAAAAAAAAGAAAAGCCAAGTACCAGTGCCTCATACCTGTAATTCTAGCTACTTAGGAACCTGAGATCTGAGGATCACAGTTTGAAGCCAGCCTGGGCAGGGAAGTCCATGAGACTCTTATCTCCAATAAAGAGCCAAAGTTGGACTTGTGGCTCAAGTGTTAAAGCGCTAGACTTCAGCAAAAGAAGCTCGACTACAGAACCCAATCCCTTGGTTCAAGCCCCAGTACAGGCCAAAAAAAAAAAAAAAAAAGAATCATCATATCATGATGCAGAAAGATGAAAATGACATTCATGGCTGACAACTAGCAGACCAGCCAGTGCTCGAGTCAGAGGGTGGGTCCAGGGAGAAGAGGTGCCACAAAGACGCTGGCAGGCAACTCCAGTCCTTTTCTGCTGGATTCAAAATGACCATGTCCCTATTCACTGTTTGGCAGCTTCTTCTGCACAGTTCCGGGTATCCTGGTACACAACATAGTGATCTTCATGCGGTATGTCTCTTGTTTCCCTCTCCTGGTGACCTGGAAGTTGACCTGTACCCCCCAGGTCCTGTGGGCTTACATCCTTACCCCAGTGCCTCACAGCACACATCCAAAAGACCCTCAGGGTGCTTCCGGTGTGGAGTCCATGCTCACAAGTCACTGGCTTCACCGTTGAGCATGCTGTTTTCACCATGACAGTCTAGTTTAAACACATGCGACTCCTTTAGAGTCCTCATAAGACCCGTACAGAGCAGAAAAGCTTTCTTAGGGTATATGTAGGATGCACGTGACCAGTTGTACACAGACCACCATGTCATGGACCTTTTCAGGTTATTCTTGGAACTGTTAGCTCTGCAGGTGACAGGCTCTGCTACAGACACTTGAAATACAAGCATTCTCAGAAGTGTTGACATTTGGAGACAGACAGTTCTTTGTTGTAGAATACATTTTGGTACATTGTAGGATGTGGAACAGCAGTCTGCTTTCTTCCTACTAGCTGGTAAGACTCCTCACCCTCAGCCCACCTCAGTTTTAACAACTCAGAATGTCTCCAGATAGTTCCAGAAGTCCCCTTTGGGTAAAGGGATCCCTGGTTCTGAGCCATTTATTTAGAAAGTCACCTATGACACAACATCTTTAGCCATGGAAGAGCCTCTGGCCCCCAGATTATATGACCCTGAGGATGCATTCCTGGCGCCCAGATGGGTGTTGGGGCCTGGACTTACAGGAAACTGTTTGGATGTGTTTCCTTGTTGATTTTCTCTATTGTGTTTCTTTTCCCTAGGACTTCAGTGAAGATTTTGTACATTGGCCTCACGACCCAGAGCTCCCTGGAGACGCATCACTATGTGGACTGTGGAGCAAATTCCACAGTCGTGTAGCACGTGCTGTTGGCCAGCACCTGCTCCATGGCCCGGCTCTGTGCCGGCCACACACGGCGTGAGTGGAGGAGAAATCAGTTCTCTTTTAAGTCCCAGCAAACAGCCTCCTGCCACACAGGGGCAGTGGCTCTTGACAACACTAAATACATTTCTCACCACCAGCCGGAACACGACCCAGTGCCTAGTTTATGCTCAGCAAATAGTCAGAACTCAATAAAGGTTTGAAGATTTTAATTCAGGTCTTTTTCAGCTGTTCTTAAAGCATTGTAAGCCAATATCATAGCAGGGTTCTAGGTTGTCAAAGTAGAGGGAGGTGGAGGGAGGGCTGGCAGTGCTGAGGACGCAGTGGTACTTGGTCTGCAAGAAGACCACAGACTCATTCAGTATGGACGTTTGTTTTGCTTGTTTCCTAGGAGCATTTTTTTGTGTGCGTGCGTGTGTGTGTGTGCGCGCATGTGTGCATGCATGCATGCTGATACTGGGGCTTGAACTCTGCTGTAGCTTTTTCCACTCACAGCTGGTACTCCACCACTTGAGCACAGCTTCACTTCTGGCTTTTTGGTGGTTAAGAGTCTCACCAATTTGTCTGCCTGGTTTGGCTTTGAACCAATATTCTCAAATCTCAGGCTGCTGGGTAGCTAGAATTGCATGCATATGCCACAAATGCCCAGCTTCCAGAAGCTTTTTAAAAAGAAAGTTGTGCCAGGAAAGGTGACTCCCACCTGTAGTCCCTGCTACTAAGGAGGCAGTAATAGGAGAATTACAAGTTTGAGTCCAGCGTAGGCAAAAGGTAGTAAGACTGTCTCAAAAATTTTAAAGGGATGATCTAAAAGGGCTTGGAGCATAACTCAAGTGGTAGTAGAGTCCTTACATCACATCTTGGGTTCAGTTCCCAGTGTTAAAATGTTTCTACTAAGAGTTTATATAAGGTTTGATTTTTCCTTCATTCATCATCTGGAACTTGGATTGGAGATTTGATAGAAAAATAAACTCTGGGGAGCCATCATCTGGATGCCTAAGAGGATCACTGTTGGGAAGACAGAGAAAAGAATTAGTGAACGTACACCACACACACACCTTGTCTACCTACCTGAGCACCTGTTAGAGCAGCACAAGGCCATGCCCCCTAGAGGTCTACAGAGGGAGGGCAGAAATGCCCAGTGTGAGGAGCTACTTCTCTAAGAGAAATTCTCTCCCAGCCCTGTCCCTCATTTGGCTTTATTCCTAAATAAAAACCTGGTTTGAAGGGTTCTTTTTGTTGTTTTCATTTATTTTTTTAGAAAGCTTTCTTGATGGGGCAGTGATGGCTCACATCTGTAATCTTAGCTACTTAGTAGGATGAGATCTGAGGATTGTGGTTTAAAGCCTAAGCAGGAAAGTCTGTGAGACCCAATTAACTACCAAAAAGCCAGAAATGGAGCTGTGGCTCAAGTGCTAAGGTGCTAGATTAGAGCAAGAGAAACTCAGGGACAGTGCTCAGGTCCTGAGTTCAAGCCCCAGTACTAGCATACACACCAAAGTTTTTTCACTGTATCCAGTGTTAGACACCTGACAATGAGTTGCAGTCATCAGCGGGCAGAGAATACAGTGAAAAGCTTGAGTGGTCAGGTGTGAGATGGGCTCCAGCTTTCCACACAGGCCTCAGCAAACCAGCGGATTAGGTAGTGCCCTCCTTAGCCTGGCTTTTTGCTGCTTGCTTAATGATCTGCTCTACAAACAAGCCAGGTTTTATGACTGGCTGACATTAGCCATGATGGAGTTGCTCCATAGCAGGGGTTGAGCACTGGAGTCCCAGGTCAACTGGGCTGTGTAGCGTGTGCACAGCCGTGGTGACGGTGGTGGGTGATGAAAAGGCAGCAGCATCCATTTCCAAGGGTGGTGCTCTTGCTTTTTGTCATGGGGGTTGTCAGTTCTTGAACAGCAGCAACATGAAAAAAATCTACCATTTCCTCTTAGCAGTCCCCCAGACTACAAAAGAAAGTAGTGGGCTCAGGTGTAACCTCATCACCATTGTGTTTCCAGCAGATTGAAACTGGTGAGGAATGTGCCTAGGAGGTGAGGCTTTACTGGATATTGTGTCTCTCCATAGAAAAGAAACATTTCAGCTGAGCTCCAGTGGCTCACACCTGTTATCCTAGCTAGTCATGAAGCTGAGATGTGAAGATCATGGTTCAAAGCCAGCCCAGGGTGGACAAATCCAAGAGACTCATCTCTAGTTAATCATCAAAAAGCTGGTGTGGCTCAAGTGGTAGAGTTCCAGCCTTGAGTAGAAAAAGACAAGTGAGAACACAAGGTCCCGAGTTCAAGTCTCAGTGCTAGCATAAAAACAAAGAACAACTATTGAGAGATTGTATGCCAAAGATTAAAATTTCTGTTGTGTCTTGTCCAGAATTGAAGCTAGAAATTTATATCTCCATCACAAGCCTTTCATGCTCATCAGACTGCATATGGACTTGCCTCTAGCAGCTCTTCTGTAGCCCCACCCCATGGCCGGACCACTGAGATCTCTAGGTCACCTGTACAACAGCTTACTCAAGCAATCAGCCTAATTGCTAAAAGCTCTGCATCCAGCAATAAGACTGATTTTTGCCCTAGGCAGAATAGTCATTCTTTCCCATTATAAATACAATTCTTGCCAGGCACTGTTGGTTTCCACTGATAATCCTAGCTACACAGGAAGCTGAGATCTGAGGATCCAGATTCTAAAGCCAGCTAGAGTCCACCCCCTCAGTTTACAAGCAAAAATCTGGAAGTGGAGCTGTGGCTTAAATAGTAGAGCACCAGCCTTGGACAAGAAAGTAGGGGACAGTACATAGGCCTTGAGTTCAGGTCCAGTATTAGCGCACGTGCACACGCATGCACACACACACACACACACACACACACACAACTCATTTCTTATTACCTTATTGGTACTCCTTTACAATTCTGTTCCTTCGATTGTTCAGTGAGTGACAGTATTTCAGAAATTGTCCTGCCATTTACTGTGAATTCAGAGGACTGGAGAGGAAGGTGAGTCTTACGAGGATTTCAGGCAGCTAGCTATTAGTCTACAGCCTTTTTTTTTTTTTTTTTTTTTTTTTTGGCCAGTCCTGGGCCTTGGACTCAGGGCCTGAGCACTGTCCCTGGCTTCTTCCTGCTCAAGGCTAGCACTCTGCCACTTGAGCCACAGTGCCGCTTCTGGCCGTTTTCTGTATATGTGGTGCTGGGGAATCGAACCTAGGGCCTCGTGTATCCGAGGCAGGCACTCTTGCCACTAGGCTATATCCCCAGCCCAGTCTATAGCCTTTTGACGCCAGATACTTTCATAGAGAGGAGGAAGTGTTAAGACTGGAAAAATAACCTGATAGAACTGTCATGATCAGCCATCTCATTCACTCATCCTGCTTTCTCAGTAATGTGTTTGACAGGTTGTTCTGACTAGAGAGACCCTCTCCTTTCCCAGAGCAAAAGCAATCTGGGGAATTAGCCATGATCCTGCTTAGGACAAAACAAGAGTAGCTAGTACAGCACTAGCAAGCAGGATGTACATTCAACTTCACCTCAGGTACAAGGCTTCCTGTTCTAATGCCCACCCTGATTTCCTCCTTCTGTATCTAGATGTGTCCTTTAGATATCCTTGTGTTAAAAGCATGGTCCCCAGGAGGGTACTATTAGAAGGTGCTGGAATCCTAGAGAAATTGGGCCTAGAGGGAGATCTCTCCATCCATTCGCTGCAAACACTTGCTATTAGTTGCAGGTTTTACTGGTCATTCAGGAAGTAGGTGGTCTGCAAAAAGTCACCCGTGTGCACCATGACTTCTCTTGCAGAGGTCTAAGTGGTCACAATCTACTGGATTCATTTATTCCAGGTAGGAAGCTCTGACCCATGAGAAGTGCAGTGCCCCAGAAAGCAGGCTTGAATTGACAGGTTGGCCCCACTCCTCTCTTTAGCGCCACCTATTGGTTAAGTCAGGTTTCACAATCATCTCCTCAGCTCACCCTTCTCAATAGGTAGAAGGGTTGCTTACTTTTTGATTATGAAATACCTAGTCTTTTTTCTTTTTTCCAATCCTAGGACTTAAACTCTCCACCTGAGCACAGTTCCTGAGCTTTTGTGATCGAGGCTATCACTCTACAATTTGCACCACAGCTCCACTTCCAGTTTCTTTTGGTAGTTAATTGGAGATGAGGCTCACAGACTTTTCTTCCGGGGCTGGCTTTGAACAATCATCCTCAGATCAGCCTCCTGAATAGCTAGGATTACAGGTGTGAGCCACTGGCACCCTGCTGAACTACCTACTCTTAACTATATGTTTTTATTGATCATGTTTTTATTTTATTCCTTTTTTATCACAAACTGGTCCTGAAAAGATATACTTTTCATTTAACTTAAGTTTACATCAGAAATTGAGCATTGATACAAACAAATCCAATAAAAAATCTTTTAGTTATTTTTATTGTTTCTTTAATAGAAAACCATCAACCTTAGTCTTAAAGGAATGGGGGAAAGATGAGAGAAGGAGGCAAAGAAAGCCATGGCTCTCCAGTTTGTCTTCTGTGCCAGCTAGCTTTGGAAATTTGTTTTACAAAATAGTGCTGTCATGGATTCTAACTGGTTTCTTGTCTCCTCTCCACTATACACCACTGCCACCATGGCCCTCTAGTGGAGAAGCAAAAGTCTTTCTTATTTCTCTCTCTCACACACACAAGGTGTTGGAAACAAGGGACACCAGGTAGGAGGGGAAATGAGAAAGTTTGTTTTACTTCTTTTATGGGAGCTTGAGCTCAAAGCCTAAGTACTGTCCCTTAGCTTTTTTGCTCAAGGCTGGTGCTCTACCACTCAAGCCACACTTCACTTCCTTAGGGTTTTTTTTTCTGGTTAATTGGAGATATGAGTCTCATGGCCTTTCCTGCCTAGGCTGGCTTCAAACCTTGATCTTCTGAGCTTAGCCTTCTGAATAGCTAGAATTACAGGTGAATTCCTACCAGTACCCAGCAGACTGTTCTTTTACTTTTTTTTTTTTTTTTTTTTTTTTTGCCAGTCCTGGGCCTTGGGACTCAGGGCCTGAGGACTGTCCCTGGCTTCTTCCCGCTCAAGGCTAGCACTCTGCCACTTGAGCCACCTCTGGCCATTTTCTATATATGTGGTGCTGGGGAGTTGAACCCAGGGCTTCATGTATATGAGGCAAGCACTCTTGCCACTAGGCCATATTCCCAGCCCCCAGACTGTTCATTCTTAAGCCTGGCTCATTCAGAGGAGGTATGTGGAAGCTTTCAAAGCAGTCCCAGGAAGCAAGAGTGCGACCAAGAGGGATAAGAGAAGATAGGAGGGTGAAGTTGGCACAGAGAGAGAGAGAGAGAGAGAGAGAGAGAGAGAGAGAGAAAGTCAACAGGAAAAGGCCAGAGGACCACATTTGTGTCTACAGAATCAAGGACTAATGCAAAACAAATAAGAACAAAGCACCATTAATGTGTACTTTCCAATATTTTTTTTATTTTTAGTATCAATTGATGTTTTACAAAATACAGAAGTGTTTGACACAGAATAGCACCATTGTGTAGGACACATAGTTCCTGTGCCCGGCACCTGTGAGGGGGGAGGTCTTCTGGCCTGGGCTGTGGGCAGTCACTCGGGGGGGGGGGGGCGCGTTTGACTCACTCCAGTTAATTTCCTGCCTCTGCTTCCACCCAAGGGTCTTACAGGAAGACAATAAATAAATAGAACACCAAAATTTTTCTTTTGCAGTCTGCCCAGTTCAGGTCTCTTAGAAAGAGGGGAAAAACGGTTGGAACTGTGAAGTTGGGATGAATGGACATCAGGTCAGGTCAGCCATTCAGTGCAGAATCCTAGGGTGACTGAGATTGGAAAGTACTTGGGTCCTTTGGGTTTGCAATGGATTGTGTTTGTTTGTTTGTTTTGTCTTGAGTCGGGTTTTACAAGAAGCAGACAGGTCCTATGTCCACACCAAATTCCTGCTCGGGCCCTCCAATGTCCATGGGTGCAATGTCAATGATGGGGAGACGTGAGGTCTTCTGTGACCGGTACTCGATGACAGTCTTGCCCCACTTACCAGTGTGTTTCTAGGGACAAAGAGAGAGCACGTTACTTAGTAGATGCCTTGCGATCAGTGCTGGCTGCTTAGGACACCCAGCGTGAGCAACCACAGTGTGTGGGACGCTCCCCAGACACTTCCAGGGCTTGTCAAAATCTCCTCTATCTTCCTGTCCCCTGCTTTTTCTGCCCATGGCAAGCTCCTACTGGTGATCCTCAACTCTCTCTCTCTCTCTCTCTCTCTCTCTCTCTCTCTCTCTCTTCCTCCCTCCTTTCTTCCTTCTCTTCCTCCTTACCTCTTTCTTTCCCTTTTTCTTCCCTTCGCTTCTCCTCTCACATGCCATTACACAAGCACTGCCACAGGAGTTGCTGAGCATGCTGCATAGGGCTTTATTTCCCCTGAGCCAGGATCCGGACATTCTGATAGTCCCTCTCCCTCACCTGTCACTCAGCTCATCTCAGCATGCCCCTCCCACTCAAGCCTCTGATTATCCTATCAGCCGCAGGACTAACCCTCAGTCCCTGCCCACCAGACCCTGAGTAGAGAGCAGTCCAGACACCCCTCACTCACCGTGCAGCCATCCTTCAGGGCTGTGTACGTGAACCTGCTGTTGCCCTCAGCCCTCATCTCTACATCATTGGAGCCCTGGATGAGCAAGGCCTTCTTGAGGTTGCCAGCGGCTTCGTCCAGGTAGGCAATGCTGTTCTTGCAGTGGTAGGTGATGTTCTGGGAGCCCTCGGTCGACAGCAGGCGTAAGAAGGTCATCTGGACATTGGCGGTGTTGGGAGCCAGGTTGTCATCTCCATAGCTGAACTGTGAGGACAGAGAGCCAGGTGTGAGACATGGAAGCCAGCATTGGCTGAGATCAGGGACTGCAGACAGACTAGCTGTTCAGGGCTCTGAGGAGCTTGAAGTTGGTGCAGGGGTGGCAGAGAGCTAGGAAGATATTTTGCTTCCATGGAGAGGGGCAGAAACTCAAATGGACTTCTTTTCTAACTCTAAATGGAGAGAAAAATATTTTTCCTCCTCTTTCCTTCCTCTCAAGACAAAAGGAAAATGGGAGGAGAATGTGCAGGAGATAGCTAAAATCATCCAAGCAGAAAGAAGAGAAAGTTCAAGGAGTAAGTTCAGCCGGAAAGCACCCAGATGCTCACATGGAAGCCACCATTGATGTTTTCTCCAAACCAGATGTGCTTCTTTTCCTTGCTCTTGCTGCTCCACCAGTTCTTCTTGGGCACACTGGCTGGGTTGGGGTAGACACAGGTCTCGCCTGTCTCCATGTTGCAGAAAACCTTCATGGCATCCAAGGTACAGCCCTGATTGGGGTCAATCCAGTAGTCTCCTGCAGGGAAGAGTCAGGACTCCATTAGTCTCAGAGTCAAAGGCCAAGGAAGGCTGAACTGGGCTGGCCAGGAGAGTTGAGGGGCTACAGGAAAACCAGGGAGTAAGGAGAGCTGGTCCCCTGAAGGGAGGGGAGATGGAAAGACACAGGAAAAAGAAAAAGAAAAAGACCACCTAGATGGGCAATTTAAGGCTAAAAGCCACAGCTGGCCTAAACCAAAAGTTGCAAGAGCAGCGACCCCTGCTGGGTGGAATCCAGCCTGAAGTCCCTTCTGCCATGGCATGACAAGCACCAAGGCTGCAGCTATTCTGATGTGGGATGGTGCAGCAACCATCTACTAGAACCTTCCAGATCTGTTTCTGCCTTGTACTAAGGATGTCTTTACTTTGCTGCTGATGGTGGTTGGGCTTCGTGGGCTGACTTTCCACACTCCAGGGCTAGGGACCCTGTCCTCTTAGACTCACCACTCTTCCACTCTGGATGGCAGAGTTTCAGGTCGCGGCAGGTGCGGGCAGGATTCTTGCGGGAGCCCTCAGGACTGCGGATGCTCTCAATCTGGTTGTTGAGTGACTTGAGTGTAGCATCTACCTCCACGTCATGCTGTCTCAGGGTACCAGCTGCCTGATCAGCTCGCATGTACTGCAGGGGGTCAGGGCCCTTCTCTCTCTGGCCTAGGCCAGCAAAGGCGGACATGTCAATGCCAGGGCCAGGGGGACCTGGAGGACCAGGGGGTCCAGGATTTCCAGGAGGACCCTGCAGCAGAAAACCAAGAGATTAGCCAGCCAGGTGGAAAGGAGCCCCATCAGAGCCCATCCCCATCTTCTAGAGTGTATTAGCAGATCCTCTTTCCAATCCTGTGGTCGGGGCTGAAACCCCTTAGTAGTTTCTTCTTTTTCTTCCTCGCCCTCTTTTCTGTCTCTCAGTACCAACTGTGGACCCTCTGACCTTCTGAGGAGACTGCAGGATGAAGGATGCATACTGATAACACCCAAAAAGATCCCTGAGCTAGGTGCTGGTGGTTCACACCTGTCATCCTAGCTACTCAGGAGGCTGAGCTTGAAGGATTGCAGTTGGAAGCCTGCCCAGGCAGGAAAGTCCATGAGATTCTTATCTCCAATTAAACACCCAAAAGCCAAAAGTGCCTCAAATGGTAGCGCACTAGCCTTGAGCACAAAAGCTCAGGGACAGCACTCAGGCCCCGAATTCGAGCCCCTAGACCACACACACACACACACACACACACACACACACACACACACACACATCTCTGAGTACCAGGAAGATGCTGGGAACATCTCAGACAGCATGGAAGGAATCAGTATACTCACAGCAGGGCCAGTTTCGCCTGAGCGTCCACGAGGACCAGGAGGCCCAATGGGGCCAGGGATTCCATTAGCACCATCTTTGCCAGAGGGACCCACAGGACCAGGTGGACCCTACAGGCCAGGAGAGAGAAGGGAGGGTGATTAAAGAATGGGCCTTCCGGGCTGGGGAGCCATTTGGCTGGATAGGTGGCCATCACCATCATGGTAGCACCAGCTACTCTGTCCTCATTTCCCCTTTCTCATTTCTCAGCCATCACCTAAATTTATAGTTGCTCAAGAACATTCAGTGGGCACCATGGCTCCATGGCTCCTCTCTTCCTAAACTCCTATTTGTCAAACTCAGTATTTGATACTTAAATTCATTGGCTAGAGTGCTACCACCTGAGCCACACCTCCAACACCCCTAAGCTCCTATTTGTACAATCTGTTAGCAGGGTTCTAACAGCAAAGCTGCCTTTCTTTTCATCACCTGTGACTTCAGGTACTTCCTCGGGTTCTTCCTGAGCCCTGTCCCCTCCCCCCATCTCCATGTCACGTACCCTAGGGCCAGAAGGACCAGCAGGACCAGAAGCACCTTGGTCTCCAGAAGGACCCTGTGTGGAAGGAAGTAACAGGTGTCAGCTCAGGCAGACTTAGGGATCCATCCCCTGTGGGAGTGAGGAGCAGGTGTGTCCTCAGCCGGCCTCCTCTTCTCTCCCCTCTACCTCCCTGGGAGAACCTAAGAGTTTCCAAGGATGACCCCCCAAGATGTCTTAGCCACAGGGGCAACTCAGGAGGGGCATTAGACAGCAGGAAGACTTGGCATAGTGCCCCCCAGTGACACTTACAGGAGGGCCCGGAAGACCCTGAAGGCCAGTGAAGCCACGATGTCCCTTCACTCCCCTTTCGCCGACCTCTCCAGCTTCTCCTTTGTCACCTCGGGGGCCTTGGGGGCCCTGGGAACAGGACAGACATGGACTGGGTTAGTTCAGAGACAGAAGAAAGTCTCTGTACCCCACTTCGTAAGAGGGGCCACAGGGTCCTGGTAGCCCCCCAGCCCTGCCCTGGGTGAGAGAGGGGACCCAGCACAGTAAACAATGATACTCACAGGGATTCCACGGGCTCCAGCTGGTCCTGCGGGTCCCATGGGGCCTTGTGCACCCTTTGAGGGCAGAATGAGCAGAGTGTCAGAGAAAAGTCAGGATGGCCCTCCTCCACATCTTTCTTAGGGTTGGGCCCCAAGGCTGCTGCTCCTCAGGACTGCCCCTTACTCCCTGCATTCAGGGAAGTCTTCTTCTGGCTCCCCGTATTAGGTCAAGAGGGTGGGGAGGTGCAACCCTGGAGGTCTTCTGTGTCACTCCGCCACCTGCCTCACCCCTGACTTTACTGAATTGGGGATACTCACAGCCTCGCCTCTGTCTCCCTGCTTTCCAGTTGGGCCAGCAGGGCCAGGAGAACCAGGAGGGCCAGGGGCTCCAGGAGCCCCCAGGGCACCAGTCTCACCACGGTCACCCTATTAGGAAAGAGGTCTCAGGCTTGGAGAACATTCCAGATGAAGGTTTCCAGAATGTGACAAGGCAGACTCCAGCTGTTAGGTCCCAGCACACAGACATGGGATACTCACCTTCACTCCAGCGGCGCCATCTCTGCCAGGGGGGCCATCAGCACCAGGACTGCCCTGAACAGAGGGAAATAAGAATGTGGTTAGGGCTGTTCCCTGCACGGAGCACCTCTCCCCAGCCAGAGCCACCCCAGGGTGGGCCCCTGCTTACCTCTCGTCCAGGTTCACCTGCAGGACCTGTCAGGCCAGGAGGCCCCACAGGACCAGGAGGACCTCGGTCTCCAGATGCGCCAGGGGCACCCTGCTTGCCAGGCTCACCCTGGAAGGACAGAGACAAGGATCTTTGAGTGTCCATCCTAGCATCCTTGCCCAGTGCTCTACAGCCCCCTTCAGGGGATAGGGACGGCAAAGGAGGCAGTTTCTGAGCGGGTTGTGTGAGTGGAAACTTCAGGACAACTTTTTTTCCCCATCCCAGAAGCCACTGCACCAGTAGCACTGGGCTAAGAGCCTCCTGTGCCCAGATATGCACAGTTGAACCAGAGGGAGGACCGTCCCTCACTCACCGATGGGCCAGGTAGCCCAGGGAATCCTCTCTCACCACGCTGCCCAGGCAGACCAACAATGCCCCTCTGACCAGCCAGACCCTGGGGACCTGGAGGACCATCAGCACCCTGGGAGAGAAACAGCAGGTGATGAGAAGTGACAAGACACTGGCCAGACAATGTACCCCCTCCCCCCACACACAATATGGTAGGATAGTTTTCTGCACAGTTATCCTCCCCCGGCCCTCAGTCCCTCCCTCTGCCCACTCTGTGTCTGCTGAGCCCAGGAGTCTCTCACAGGCCTGGCAAAGGACTTACAGAAGGACCATCGTCTCCAGTATCTCCCTTCTCGCCAGGGGGTCCTGCAGGACCTTGGAGGCCGGGGTCACCAGCTCTGCCAGGGGCACCGCTGTCTCCTCGTGCACCTTTAGGGCCATCTTTTCCAGAAGGACCAGGAGGACCAGGGGGCCCAGGGTTGCCCTAGAAGGAGCAAAAATTTAGCCTCACTCTTTCCATCCAAGCTGCTAAAACCGCTGAGGCTTCAGGGACATCCGGTACCCCCACGGGGACCTGCTGATCTCCTCACATTGATCCAAGCTACCTTTGAGACCTCTTCTCCCCTGTGAGAGCTCTGGGCAGTCAGCCCTGCTCTGCCAGGGCCCTTCCTGTCATAGTGGAATCCTTCCTGCTTGGCTCACTTTTGTCCTTAATTCTCCCTTTCTCAAGGAACAGCTCTAACACTGCTGCTGCAACCTCAAGCCTTCTGCTCACCCCAGCCCCCTTCCCGCTGCACCTCATGCTGGTGAGCTGAGTGACTCTCCCTGTTTCTCCTCCCTCAGTGCAACCCCTACGAGTCAGGCCTGGGGTTCGAGAGCTTCCTTACGGAGATGCATCTAGGTGCATAGAACATGATCAAGAATGTGTCTCCCACACATTCTTGTGTAAAAGGAAGGGCTGAATATAATACTTCCATAATACGATGAAATACAATGCACCTAAATCTTGCCAGGTGCTGGTGGCCTGTGTCTGTAATCCTAGCTAATCATGAGGCTGGGATCTGAAGATCACAATTTGAAGCCATCCTGGGCAGTAAAGTCCATAAGACTCCAATAAACTA
Source organism: Perognathus longimembris pacificus (assembly GCF_023159225.1). Taxonomy (NCBI): domain Eukaryota; kingdom Metazoa; phylum Chordata; class Mammalia; order Rodentia; family Heteromyidae; genus Perognathus; species Perognathus longimembris. The sequence continues at coordinate 55,876,586 of NC_063161.1, read as the reverse complement.
CCCCCTCAAAAAAGCCAGAAATGGAGCTGTGGATCAAGTTGGTAGAGTGCTAGCATGGAGCAAAACAAAGCTCGGGGACAGTGCCCAGGCCCTGAGTTCAAGCCCTCAGACTGGCACCCAATTTTTTAAATTAAATAATTAAAAGAACACGTCCCAGTTGAGGGAAATCATGCTAACCCTCCCTATCCACTGAAGGAGCGGAGCCTGAAGTCAGAGGGTTGAGCTAAGACCAGCAAGGAAGATTGCATGTTCCCACCCTTTCACTCAAGCTGCCTACAGGGTTACAAGTTCAGTGGCCAATTCCTCACTTCTCCTAGAGATAGGAACAGGCAAAGAGAAAAGGGGGCTTAGCCTACAGCTCTCTCGATCCCACTGGGGGTGTGGTTCAGATGAGTTCACTCCTGCCTTGGCTTTCTGGGCCAAGAGTAAGGCAGACTACAGCAAGCAAGGATACTTACATTAGAGCCTGGGGGTCCAACTCGGCCAGCAGCTCCGGGGAATCCAGTGGCTCCCTATGGAAGGAGAAGAGAACCCCTAAATATCCTACAGCCTCAGGAAGGTGGAAAATCAAACTGGTGGCCAGGAAGTTAGTGGTTTTTATAAATCTAGTCATACTTCTTAAATGTTTAGTGATTTTGAAAGAACTCTTGCAGGACATTTTCCTAAAATCATAGCCATATATCATATATATGTATATATAAAACATTCACACACCTATGTGCAAATGCTCCTTAGCTTATGATGTGGTCATGTCCTGATGACCCCATTGTAATGAAAATAATACAAATCAGAATTCACTTAAGGGCTGGGAATGTGGCTTTGTGGTAGGATGCTTGCCTGCATGCAGAAGCCCTGGGTTCGATTCCTCAGCACCACATAAACAGAAAAAGCCAGAAGTGGTGCTGTGGCTCAAGTGGTAGAGTGCTAGCCTTGAGCACAAAGAAGCCAGGGATAGTGCTTAGGCCCAGAGTTCAAGCCCCAGAACTGGAACCAAAAAAAAAAAAATTCACTTAATACACCTCACCCACTATGTGTCACAGGAACACAGTACACTAGACATATCAGCTGTGTAACCTCATTATTGTATCATTGTATGCTAATATGTAACCATCTAGATTCCATCATCATCCTAAAATATCCAAGATTAGTCCATTTTTATCATGTTAGGCCAGAGTGAGATCAACACACCCAATGTGAGCTGTCTTGATGTAGACAAGGCTAGATGACAATGGTTCTAAATGCTTGTATTTATTAAATGGCAACATTCAAAAACACATATCTCCAGTCATTGACTTGGGTATACTATATTGGATGCATAATCTACAAATGATCTGCTTTATTTTATACCTCACAAAGACTATGGCAGAATTAGAAAGAATAGTTTTTCTGATCAAAAATCAAGGAAGAGGGCTGGGAATATGGCCTAGTGGCAAGAACGCTTGCCTCCTACACATGAAGCTCTCGGTTCGATTCCCCAGCACCACATATATGGAAAATGGCCAGAAGGGGCGCTGTGGCTCAGGTGGCAGAGTGCTAGCCTTGAGCGGGAAGAAGCCAGGGACAGTGCTCAGGCCCTGAGTCCAAGGCGCACAACTGGCCAAAAAAAAATCAAGGAAGAAAGATGATTGGTTGGAGTTTATGAATTGAAAACTCTTCACACATTTTCTATGATGTCAACTTTTTCTTCTGTGACAAAGAAAATGTACCCAGCTCTTGCTATTTCACAATTGATTTATGAATATTAAACTTTGATAAAAACATTGGTTATTATGAATAAAAATAAAACAAATTGGTGAGTCTGGAGGGGTCGCCCCAGAGGTGGAGGTGGGCAAAGGAAGGTGGGCATGACAGCAAGAGCGAGCTAGAACAATAGGACAGGCCCTTCCAGGCCTGGCTATGGAATCAGGCACCTTGACCTCCGCCTGTAGGGGCTGCTCAGTGCACTCCAGTGAAGTGAGAGGCCAGGCCTAGGGTTCGGGGGCTCCCAGGATGAGACGGTCTCCCAGGGGAGAAGGGAGACCTCTCTCCCACCTTGGCTGAGGAATGGCCTTAGGCTGGGGCATGAGCAGGACTAAGAAGAGAGGAGGTGGGAGAGTGCTGAGCAAGGCCCTCAGGAGAGCCTAGGACCAGGACTCCTTTGTGGGGTGGGCTAGTAGGAAGAGGGGTCTCACTTACTGGGGGTCCTTGGGCTCCTCGGGCTCCTTTAGGACCAGTCACTCCAGTAGGACCCTGGGAAGAAAAAAGAGAGACAGTGAGAGCAGGTGGCTTAGGAGTCCAGTGGGCTTCTGGCTAAGCCCCATCAATGGACTCCTGAGGCTTCCTGCAGAAGGTGCCCAGGTAAACCTGTCCACCTCACCAATGGCATCCAAGAGCCAGTCAGTCCCATGAGGCCCCATCCTGGCCTCTCACCTCCCCCAGCTGCTTGTTTCCAGTCATCTGTGGTGAGTGGAGATGCAGTCTGTACTCCATCCATCTGTCTACCCCTGTACCCCACATACCACACCCCAGTGAAAGCTCTTCCCACCAGCCAGCAGTAAGGGTGACCTCTAAACTCCTAGCCTTCTCTGCCTGGCTAAATCTGCCTAATGTCTCTGGCAATCCTCTGCAGAAGCTCAGCTCTACCTACCTGAGGTCCAGGTGCTCCAGATGGACCCTGAGGGCCAGGAGTACCAGCATCACCTTTCTGTCCAGCTTCTCCTTGCTCACCCTTGGCACCAGGTTGGCCGTCAGCACCCTGTAACAGGAAGAAGGGGCAGATGAAGGAGGCACAAGCCACTCACTCATAGTTCTGCCAAAAAGAAAATGGCCAGAGATTCTGTGTGTGTGTGTGTGTGTGTGTGTGTGTGTGTGTGTGTGTCTGTCTGTCTGTCTGTCTGTCTGTCTGTCTCTACCCTGGGCCTCCAAGTTTGATCTGAGATGAGACTGGTATATTCATATTGGAAACATGTGAGAAGGACAGGGGAGAGTCTATTTTCCTCTGCTACATGCACTCTCCTTTCCTACCTTCCCTGGGGAGGTGGAAATGGGGTGACAGATACTCACGGGAGGTCCAGCAAATCCAGCAGGTCCAGGGGGACCAGTCTCCCCACGTTCACCCTGTGAAAGGAAGTTAAAGAGAAGTTAATCCCTGTGGCATGCCTGCTCCTGTGCCCACCAGGGAAGTCAGAGCTCTCTGTCCAGCCCAGCCTGTGTCCAGTCACCCCTGTGAGGGAAATTATCTGAGCCCTAAAGAAAGAGACTCAGGGTGACTCAGGGCGGAAAGCCTTCCTGGGCTGAAAGGCCCTGATTTCTGATTGCCTCCCGGGCCCATATGACTTTTCCTTGGCTTTCCTACCACTCTCCCACCCCAGGCCCAAAGAGCAGGGCTGAAGGCAGAAACAGCTTCTAGGTTAGGAGCCCAGGACCAATCCAGCTCAGAGACACAGATACTCACCGGGGCGCCACGAGCACCAGCACTTCCACTGGGCCCAGGAGGTCCAGCATCTCCCTAGTTGGAGGTAGAGGGAATCAAGGATTAGTGGTGGGGAATCAGACTGGGGTTCTGGGAATAGAAAGGAGACTGGGGTCCCCAGCCCCTTCCAAGCCTGTTTTCTCCTCTTTGTTTTGGCCACTTCTACAGCCTCTTTGCAGCCGTTTGTGTGTGTGTGTGTGTGTGTGTGTGTGTGTGTGTGTGTGTGTGTGTGTGTGTGTGTGTAGGGAGGCTTGAACTCAGGGCCTCTTGCTTGTCTTTTTCCCCCCTCAAGGCTGTCAGTTCACCACATCAGCCATACCTTTCTGGTGGTTCATTGGAGAAATGAGTTTTTCACATATTTCTCTACTTCGACTGGCTTTGAACATGGATCCTCAAATCTCAGTCCCTTGATTAGCTACGATTACAGGCATGAGCCACCAGCACCTGGCTTTCTTCACAGCTTTTTTACTCCAATCTAGCTGCCCTGCTCAACAGAGCCCACAGTCACAGGCTCCATTGTTGAGGACACATACACCCCTCAGCTGCTGCCCCAGGGGCAGGAGGATGATGGTGCAGGGGGAACAGGCCTGATGGGGACTGAGGAAGCTCAGGCACAACTCACCTTCTCGCCATTGGCACCCGCTGGGCCAGGGGGACCGATGGGACCAGTTAAACCCTGGAGGGAGAGGCAGACGTGAGAGAGGCAGGGAGAGTGGAAACAGGACACGGGGCTCTGCAGGACTCTAGGGACCCCATACCTAGTTGAACCCTTCCAGGGTCCTCAGAGCTTCTGAGACCCCAGGTTTGGTTTTGTTTCATTTTTATTTTCTTGTGCCAGTCCTGATCCTTGAAACTCAGGGCCTGGGTGCTGTCTCTTCTCTGCTCAAGGCTAATGATCTACCACTTGGATCACAGCTCCACTTCTGGTTTTTTTGTAGTTAATTGGAGATACGAATCTCATGGACTTTCCTGCCCAGGCTGGCTTTGAACCAAAATTCTCAGATCTCCTAACTGGCTAGGATTATAGGCGGGAGCCACCAGTACCCTGGTTTGGTCCCCAGGTTTGACAATGAAGTCCCTGTGGTTTTCCAGTCCCCTCCTCCCAGGGTCAGTCTCCCATGGGACCCTCTGTGCCCATCCTCACCCCAATCTCCAGGGCCTACAACTGGCAGTCACTTACTCGTCCACCATCCTTTCCAGGGGCTCCCTCTGGGCCTTTCTCACCAACATCACCCTGGGGGAAAAGAAACCAGACACTTCAGGGGTGCGCTCCAGAACCTTTGCCAGCTTAGCCCCGCTTGGCTGGGGCCTTAGGGCTCGGGTTCTGCCTGTGGTCTCAGGGCAATTGGCAAGGAGTTCACAGGAGATGTAAGGGTGGGAAGAGAGCCTTGAATGGGGAGGGTCTCCAAGTTCCTCAAGGAGGTCACCAGGAACTTCACCCCTGGGTAGCAGGAAACGAGGAGCAGGAGGTTGGCAGAGTTGTGGTTTGAGGAAGAGACACGCTAACCCTGGCACGTACCCTGTCTCCTTTGGGTCCAGCGATACCGGCTGCTCCTCTCTCACCGGGCATTCCTTGAAGACCTGGAGGGCCCTGAGCCCCAGGGGGACCAGCTGGGCCAGATGCACCCTACAGGAGGCAAGAGGAGTTTGTGGTGGACAAAACCTCTCCCAGAACCCCAATGTGTGAATGCTAGGAAACCAGCACACCCTTTTTTCTTCTTTTCCTCCTGCCCAGACCTTGGCAGTGCCATCTATGTGATCTGTCTGTGTGTCTGTGTACACGCGCACACACACGCACATGCACATCCATCCTAGGGCTTGAACCCAAGGACTGAGCTCTATCCCTGAATTTTTGTGTTCAAGGCTGACACTCTTCCCACTTGTGCCACAGCTCTACTTCCAGCTTTTTGGTGGCTAATTGGAGATAAGTCTCATAAACTTTCCCAGGCTGGCTTTGAACTGTGAGCCTCAGATATCAGCCTCCTGAATAGTAAGAATTACAGGTGTGAGCTTTGAGCACCCTGCTTTGGTTCCCTCTTTCATTCACCTCTTTTATTCTTCATTCCTCCTGAGCCCCCTCCCTTTGCCTCCAGGGTTCCCTGGAGCTGCCCAGAAAGACCCCTGCAGGACAACTCCACCTCACTTACTTTGGGACCATCAGTGCCAGGAGTGCCAGGGAGGCCACGGGATCCTTGAAGGCCCTGGGCACCGGGAGAGCCTCGTTCACCTGGGAAACCTCGCTCACCCTGTAGCAAAGATCACCAAGGAGCAATCAGGCAACAGCAATTGAGAGGAGGCCAAGGAGACAGGGAGGGGAGCGAGGCCCCAGGACCCCCAGGGAGGGCTGTGGGGTTGGAAGACATGAACAGATCCTCACGGGGAGTGCTCAAGGACATTCCTCACAATGGCCAGTAAGACACTCACCCTGGGACCCACGAGGCCAGGGGCTCCAGCTTCACCAGGAATACCCTAGATGACAAAGATGGATGTAAGAATGGAGGCTGCATGTCCTACCTGGCATGCCCTCCCTCCCCCAGTGACACCCCTTCAGCAAGGGTTGAGCATCCTCCAGGGAGTAAATGAGCTCAGAATGTCATCCGTGGAGAGCTGAGACAGGTGGGGGACATTCCCACACCGCACATGGCTCTAGGTGCCCTTTGCCCTCATTTCCTAGATGCCAGCCAAAAAGGTTGCATGCTCAAGAGCTTTGTGCTCACCTGGTCACCTGGTTTTCCACCTTCACCTGGAGGGCCAGGAGGGCCTGGAAGTCCCTGGAATCCAAAGTGATATGTGTTAGCCAAGGGGTGAGTGTGTCCCTAGCCCCTAGTGAAGCACAGTGCAGATACACCTACAGGAGGCAGCCATGACAGCCACGTAGAGGAAAAGCTCACAGAGGGAGATGTCCCATGAGCCTGGCAAGCTCTCAGTTCAAATGCAAAGATGAGAGAGAGAGAGAGAGAGAGAGAAACAGACAGATAGACAGACAGAGACAGACAGAGAGAGACAGAGACAGAGAGAAAGAAGAAGGAAGAGAAGGAGGAGGAGGAGGAGGAGGAAAGAAGGAAAGAAGGAAAGAAGGAAGGGAGGGAGAGAGAAAGGGACAGAGGGAGGGAGGGAGGAAGCCATGGCTCAGAGATAGAGAGCCTGCCTAGCAAGCTTAAAGCTTCAAGTTCAAACCCAAGTACCAAAATTAAAAGAAAAAGAAAAAAGCCCTCCATCCATGGTGTGTCTGTTGCCACCAGAGAGCTGTGGGCCTGGGAAGGGACTGGACAAAGAGTTTGATCCAGCCACCTACCTGGAACCCAGATGGCCCAGGAGCTCCCTGCTCGCCTCGTTCGCCAGCAGGTCCCTGCAGAGGAAAAAATAAAGGGGAGGGGGTACGCTGAGCCACTGCTCCAGAGACCCTGTGTGCCACATCTGTAAGTGCCTCAGTGGTCCGCAGGACCGACAGAACAGATGCCTGCGCTGTCCCGCCTCTATGGACATGCATGCCTGCTCCCAACAAACCACCAGGGCCCCACTGTCTCCAGGATCATCCTGTTTCCATTTGGGATGACTCTGGTATCCTGGATCAGCCCAAACCCATGTCTGTTAGGTCCCTTACTGATGAGGTTCCCTGCCTCTACCAACCCCTGCCCACAGGGTCAACCCAGAGAGGCCTAGGCAGTACTTACAGCAGGGCCGGGGGGCCCGGCAGCACCTGTCTCGCCATCTTTACCAGGAAGACCCTAGAGGCAGAGGAAAACATGATATAATGACATTATACTTTTTTTTCCAGTACCACAGTTCCTAGGCATTAGGCAGATGCACTTTTGGACACAGGATTTCCAGCCTTCCGGTGAGCTCCATTTTCACCACCATTTGCTCTGCCATCAATGACTTTTTCCCTCAGCTTTCCCCAGATCCCTTTCCTGCTGCTCCATAGCAGCCAGAGGCTCCCTGGGTAGATGGCAAAGGGACCCGCCTACCATGGGCTCCGCCGTGGGAATCCAAAGACCGCAGTGACAAAGGCCAGCCTATGTCCCCTGTAGACACCCAGCCTGCACCAAGCCATAGGTGATGTGTGGGGCAGGGTACTCACCCTAAGACCAGGAGCACCAGGCAGTCCCTTCTCACCAGCTTTACCAGGCTCACCCTAGAGAAACCAGCAAAAGATGATGAGATGGAAGGCTGGGAGAGGGGTACAGTAGGCTGGGAGATGAAGGCCTGAGGCAGTCAACTCTCAACCAGAATCTTTAGTGTCTAAAAGCAACCAAGCCACCATGTACTGCCTTAGGGTACAATGCTATACGGCTGTGGTATCCCAAGCCTCTAGCGGGCCCTGGGTCTCCCACATTAGATGTACTCCCACAGGACGTGAAGGCCAGAGCTACTCACAGCACAAAACTCTCATTAATCCCCATCCCCGGGTTAACTGTTCCAGATCTAGCCCTTTTTCTTCAAGGAGCAAGCAAGGAAGTAGTACCACATCAAAAGGAACCAGAAGAGCAAATAATCACTTACATTGGCACCCTTGGGACCAGGGAAACCCATGACGCCTGGCTGCCCACGAGCTCCCTGAGGACCCGGAGGTCCAGGGCGACCATCTTCACCAGAAGCTCCCTGAAAGAGAGGATGCCATGCTCAGAACATGGAGCTTCTGACTACATTCCTTAGCCATCTAGGACTGACCACGGCTATGACTAATAGCACACACCACACACATAGGCCCATATGTCACAAGGCACCGCTAAGCCCAGAAAGTCCACCTTGAGACTGCATGCTAGCCATTGCCTTTCCTCCTAGAAGAGGAGCAATGCATGAGAGGGTGGCATGTTTGAAGTTTTCAACAACTTCCCAGGATGCACCTGGCTCCAGAATCTACTATCTCAAGATTTACATAACTCCCCCCACCCCGCCTTCACCCTAACTCCTGTCTCTCTTCCCACCGCCTCCCAAAGGACATCACCCTCCCAGCACCCCTGGGATGATGGACTTACAGAAGGACCAATTTTTCCTTGAGGACCAGCATCACCAGGGCGACCAGTGAGACCCTTTGTGTGAGAGAGAAAAGAGAGCAGTGTCAGGGACAGGTGCAGGCTACACCATCCTCGCAGCAAGGATTGGAGGGAGGGTGCGGGCAGGGAGGGTCTTGGTATCTTCTCAGAGTCTGAAGCCAAGAGGAATAGCAGCCTCCCTACTTACCCGGGCCCCAGGAAGGCCAGGTTCTCCAGGACGGCCAGGGTCACCATTGGCTCCTTTGGGGCCAGCAAGGCCACTTGGCCCTCGCTCTCCAGGGGCTCCCTACAGCAGAAGAAACAAGGAGTCGGTGGGATGTCCCCTAACTGGAGTTCAAGGAGAGGCCCGGTCCCACTTTTTTCCCCACTCACCTTGGGACCTGCCAGACCATCCTGACCTGGGAAACCTCGGTTGCCGGGAGCACCCTAGAGGACAAGGAGGAAGGAGTCAGTGAGGGACAATGGCTTCTCAGGCCTGGCAAGAGCCCCACCCAGAATCCAGGAGTCCATCCATCTACCCACCAGCTACAACCTCCGTGACGCAGCAGCTGCCACCTGTGAGATTCAAAGCTGTTCATTTCTTAGACCCTTTCTCCACTATTCTGGGAAGGCGCTCACTGCTCTGCATCATCTACATAGCCTAGGACCCTAGTAGCTATTCTCCTGGTAGTGAGTGGAGAAGAGAGGAGAACACTGGCCAGCGAAACCTTGGCAAGACCCCAGAGCCATAGGACTGTACTTGTGACTTGAGCAGCTCCTTATCTACTTACTCTTTCTCCAGGGGGACCAATGGGCCCAGCACCACCAGGTTCTCCACGAGCACCTCGTTTGCCTTCTTCACCAGCAGGACCAGGGGCTCCCTGGGGGCCAGCAGGGCCCTAAGGATGAACCCAAAGAAAGACAGTGGTGAGTCTTCACCTGGCCCTGGGACAAACACTGGCACTTGAACACACACTGGGGCACTTGGGTAAAAGAGAGGACCACAATAGGGTCAGCCATGAAAGAGCAGACACGGCCCAAGAGAGAGAAGTGGTGCAAAATAACAGAAACTAATCAATCTGGAAGCAGCTCTCTGGGGTCCCAGCAGTCCCTTTAAGCTCCCTCCTCTGGGAACAATGGGAGAGGGCCTGGATTAATTGGAGCATGGACTGGGGCTGAGGGATAGATACTCTGTGCCCTAAAACAGACAAAGGGGAGATAAGGGTCTGAAGGGTAAATACTCACAGGTTCTCCTTTGGGGCCCTGTTCACCCTTGAAGCCAGCAATACCAGGTTCACCCTAAATGAAAGACGGAGGCAGGGGCTCATCCTGGGTTCTTTCCCCTGAGCCTGCCCACCTCCAGCAGCCCCGTTAGAGATGCCCTCACAGCATACTGGGTGAGTCGGGGCAGGAGGGCTCAAGGAGGGCACTGGGGCACTGCAGGAATGCAGCCAGAGCTCTAGAGTTTTCTTTGGGCTCTTACCGTCTGGCCCTTGGGGCCCAGAGGACCAGTTGCACCTTGAGGACCGGGAGGGCCACGGGGTCCAGGGAAACCAGGAGCACCAGCGATCCCAGGAGCACCCTGGCAGCATGAGCAGAAGGAGGCGTGTCAGAAGAGGACACCGGGGCAAGGAGGGGCCGAGCTCCCCTGAGGAAAAGGCCCTGAGGCAGTACTTACAGCAGATCCTTTAGCTCCAGGAATGCCATCTGTTCCAGGGTTACCCTGAACAAGAAGATGGGAGGGGAATCATGGTGAAATAAGCAGCCATCAGTGATCTTCAACCCCCTCCCAGCCCTCCAGACCCTAGTTCAGGGGCTGGGGGACAAGTGGCATCCCTCTCAGGGCTGTTCCTGCAGCATGCTTCAAGGAGAAGCAGGGGAGGGAAGGAGAGGGCTGAGGGCAGTCATTGAGCCCAAATAAAAATGACTGGGGACACACCCCTCAGCTATCAAGAAACACCAAGATCACAGGTCTTAGACTCCACACCCTCCCCAGCCAAAGAAGAACTTCACTTACAGAAGCACCAGCAGGCCCAGGGGACCCAGGGTTGCCTGGTTCACCTCGAGGACCTTGAGCACCTTCAGGACCCCGGGCACCTGTGGGGCCGGCTTCACCCTGGAAAGAGAGCAGGATTAGGGAGAAAAAAAACCACACACCTTAAAGGGCCAGCTGCATGAATGGCTCTGCATATGCTCCTACCCCTGAAGGTTCATGCCTGGGTATTCACCCCTGCCTTCTCTATCTTCACCCTGGCTGCATACACAATGGCACAGTGGCCTGCTTAGTTTTAGCAATGGGCAGTCTGAGGGCTCTGCCAGAACTTGACAGAAAGGTCTGAGTTGGATTTGAACCATGGAGCCATAAGATAATGCACAGATGGGCTCCTGCCTCCTATTTTCTTTTTCCTCCCTCCCTCCCTCCCTCCCTCCCTCTGTCCCTCCCTCCCTCCCTCCCTTCCTTCCTTGGTCTTGAACTCAAAACTGGGTGCTGTCCCTTAGCTTTGTTTCTCAAAGCTGGCACTCTACCACTTGAACGGCAGTTCTGTTTCTGCATTTTCTCTGGTGGTTAGAGATAAAAGTCTTATGGACTTTCCTGCCTGGGGTGGCTTTGAATGTGATCCTCAGATTTCAGCCTCTTGAGTAGCTAGGATTAGAGGCATACACCATCAGCTCCTGGCTTATTTTTCTATACAGTGGGGAACAGAGGCTAACAAAGGTGAATGCGCAGTCACTTGGCTTTCTGCTTCCTGTGGCAGCTCCAAGCCTCAGCTTTGCTTCTGCCTGGACCCTGGGGCATCAGCGTGGCCTCAGGCCCGGGGCTCAAGCATATTTGAAGTGCCAGAAAGTCAGAGCAGAAGCAAGCTGGGACAAGTACCCTCATACTACTTTTTACTACTTTAGCTGTGGTCTCTGGCAACACTTTGCAAAAATTGCTTCTGCTTTCTTATTTTATTTTTATTTTTCCTGAAAGTTACAACTTGCAGACTCTGGTTCTCTCCACGGAATCCCCGGGGAAGGGCTACTGACCTGGAGAGAGGGCAGAGCCTCCTCAGGTTTCTGCTCAACATTCTTGCTTCCCTTTTGTAAATTATTATTTTCTAAAGGTCAGGCCCCCTCACCTTCAGCTGTCCCTCTTCACAATGGGTCTCTTCACCCAGCTCCCGCGGGGGGGCAGGGTGGGGGGAGGGCTCCAACACTGTCTGGTTACCATAGAAACCCCCAGGAGGGGAAAAGCAACCTGATGCCAGTGACACATGGAGGCTCCTTATTCATTCTCAGGGACACAGGAATCCCTCCTGGGCTAAGGGGCCTTTTCCCTGCACTGGCTGGCCTCCCACTGGCCTCTATTAATCCTTGGAAGAACTCCATTCCAAAGGCTTGGAAGAGCCCAGCAGCCAAAGTGAAGCAGAAACAGAGGGGACAGAGAGAAACAAGGAACTGTCCCTTTGCCCCAAGCTCTCTTCCCCTACCCATTTTCCCCTGCTCCTCCTGGGTCTGCCTAGCTTTTAGATTCTTCTTCCCTCCCCTCCCCGTCTTCTGCTGCCCCTGAGGTCTCATCTCTATTGTCATCTTCCCCACTCTGACACTGTAATGGGACCGCCAACCTCTATCATCGCCATCTTACAGCCAGCCAGCCAGCCAGGGAATCTGGGAAAGCCAGTTTTTCTACCTTGCCTCAACAGAGAGTCTCAGTGAAAGGAGTGAGGGACCACAAGGGACCGGAGATTTCCCCAAGAAAGGGAGGCTCCTAGCAAGGAGAACAGGAGTTTCTCAACACTAACTTGAGAAGCAGGGCACATACCTTAGCACCAGGAGCCCCAGGAAAGCCAGGACCACCAGCAGGACCGACAGGACCCTGGAGAAAAGAAGGGGTACAGAGGTGAATGCTGGATCCAGGTAGACTCTTTCCAGTCCCCCCAAAGACGACACTTCCCACCCCTACCTCCTTCCTCATTTTGCTCTATGTCCACTGTGGCTAGTAGTTCCTGGGTACAGATTCCTCCCCCCCCCCCCCATTGCCTGCTGAAGGAGCTCTAGAAAGATGCCTTGATTTGCCTCTCTTTACAAGGCAAAGAAAAATTCTAACCATACACATGATGAGAATGGATGTACTAGGACTCAAGGCTGGCATTGAGACACATCTCCACTTCCAGTTTTTTACTGGTTAATTGGAAATGAGTCTGACAAACTCTTCTGCCTGGGCTGGTTTTGAACCATAATCCTCAGATCTTAGCCTCCTGAATTAGCTAGGATGACAGGTGTGAGCCACTGGTACCCAGCAGGATCAGGTGAGAATGGACATTTCTTTGATTTCCCTTCTCAAAATGACTGTTTCAAAAGGTGGCTAAGAAAAAAAACAAAGCTCCAAAGCTTCTTATGTATCAGGGCAAGAAACATCCTTCTCCTCCTCCCTTCTAGTTGGGGCAGTTGCTTCTGCAGCTGCCCTAAGCATGGTGTAAAGCCTGCAAACTGTGGGGCTTGCTTAACAATACTGAACAAATGACTGCAGTGCATGCAATATACTTACTGGAGGCCCAGCAGGGCCTGGCTGGCCATCATTGCCCCGGGCACCCTGTAAGAAAAGAGGAACAAAGCAAACAATGTGAGAGGCACCCACAGGTCCAGATGTCCCTCTGCTGCCCACCCTAAAAAAAATGGAGGATTCTGTGCCAGGTGTCCCTGGACTAGGAGAGGACAAGGTATAAGCTGCAGGAGAGTCCACTGCATGGACCCTTGAGTCATCTGTGCAGGTAGGTAGTCAGTAGGCTGGCTCTCCTGGTTAACAAAGCTTAGGTCATTTCCCAACATCCCATTATTTCTGAAACTTCAGTTGAGACCTCAAATAGCCCTAACTTTAAGGCTGTGTTATCACTGAGATTTTGAACTGGATGAAAGGCTAACAAAATAATAGCTACGAAGCAGCCCAACTCCAGCGTTTGCTGCCTGTGCACAGGCCTCGTTACCCTTCATGGTTAAGGCTGGGTTAAGATCTCCTCCATCTTGCCTCGGTGCTCTGGCTCAGATAAGCTGCTCTTAGGGAAAACAAAAATACTTGCATTTTCCTCCTACTGCTCCAGAAAGCAGTTCCATGAGGGATTACAGGGCCAAGAGCTATACCTGAGATTTTGCTCAGGCCTGGGAGACTTGACTTTGCAGAGCAAGGAAACATTGCCAGTTCCTTCTCAATGGGGTTTATGCTTTGAGGCTTCCTTCAGTTTGTGGTAAGCACTCCAAGGTCCTCTTTCAGGGACCCAATAGGATCTAGGAAACTATACACCAATCCAGGAGCCATCAGTCTGGATACAGCTAGGCCTGGGATCTAATCTAGGAAACACAGGAGACTAGGAAGGGACATTTCCCCAGCTGAACCCTGACTACTGGTTTCTGCCCCTCCTTGGCAAGCAAAGGAGAAGGGGAGAAGGATGCTTTGCAGGAGTTCTGTCAAATGGCTGAGGTCCATTTGTCCTCACTGAGATTCTCCAGATTAGCGGTCATTGGGAAAGCAAGAGAAGACTGAATTGAAGAAATGGCAGAGGAACCATCACCCCAGTATTCCTGCAGCCTTTCTGTGCTAGCCTGGCTGCTTCAGGAAACTGGGTTCCTGGGGAGGCCCTGGAGCATCCTCTCTCCAGGGCTTGGCCTGAAGAGATCCAGGGCTGGGCATGTGCAGAAGAGAGCTGCCTTGCCCCAAGCCAGGGTCCTGCTAATCTGCAGAAGTGCAATGTTTCTGCACAGCCCCAATGCCCTCTCATCCTCCTCTCACATAAAGTAGCCCTGAAGCAAGGCACTTTGGCAACTCTGACTGACCAATAAGACACAAAGTTTGCTTGTTATTTCACTCATCTGCTATACGGGCAAATTGCTGCCAAAGAGATGCATGGTCTAAAAGCAGCACCATGGAATGAAATTGATTTAGCTCGGCCAGCCCTGAAAGGGCTGAAGGCAAGGGAGGCTCTGAGCTTGGGTGGCTGGGTGTGGAAGCAAGGCAAAGCATAATCTTCCTAAAACAGGGCTTTTATCAAGTCGCTTACCTGGCCAAGCACCTACAAGATCTCTCTATTGCCAAAAGATCCAAGCTAACCACCTCCAGGGGGCACCTGGGCCCTCTTCTGCCTGCCAGTCCACTCACTTGTAACTTCCCCTATTAACTAGAAGTCAGCAGAGCCAGAGGCTGCACAGTACCAATGGTGTTAAGCTAGTTAACTTTTGTGCCTCAGTTTCCTCTTCTGTAAAATGGGAAGAAGACTAGAACTAATCTAATCTATAGGCATCTGGCGGCATCTGGTTTGTAGACGACTTACCGCAGCACCAGCAGGACCGGTCCGTCCTCTCTCACCAGGCAAGCCGCGGGGACCCTGGAACACACACCAGCACAGCCCAAAGCATAAGTTGCTTTGACAGTGCTCTCTGTGATGACTTCTACCTAAGGCCCTGCCCCAATGCAGGTGAGCCTGCTACACCCAGGAAGCAAAGACAAGAAATTCCTTGTGGTGCTTCCTTCCCGGCCCAGCTACCATGCTCAGTAGCAAAGCATGCTATTTTCTTCCAGGCAGAATCCATGGGTGCTCTCTTACTACCTCTGGGGAACCTTGTGACAGGCATCGCTGTGTCTTATGATAGAGGGGCTCTCCCAAATGTTGAGAATTTTTAAAAACTAGAGCATGCTTAAGTGTGTGACTATTTCCTAATTCAAGGAAAAGCTGGTAACATCTTAAGCCATCCATCTCCTACATGCTGTTTTTGCTCATCATCAGATTAAATTGACAACATTGAGCATGAGCTCTGCAGGAAGGGAGCGTGAATGTGAGGAGTGCAGCTGTCTGCCAAGTGTTAGGAACACAGTGTGTCCGGTGGCCTTTCTGGAGTAGTATTGATACTCACCATTGGGCCTGGAGAGCCGTTGTCACCAGGAGAGCCACTTTCACCCTGGGGGGACGGGGAAGAGGGGAAGATGCACAGGTCAGTGTTCTGGGCTCTAGCCTCTGATATCTCTCAAAGAAGCCACTGGAAAGTGGAGGTCATTCAGCCAGTACTGACACAGTCCAACTTTAGTCCTGGGGCAGGCAATTCCCCAACTTCTGGGACCTGCTGTTTATCACAGCCTATAGGCCTGGGTGTTCACAAACAAGGATGTTCCAATATCCTACCCCTATCAACCCTGCAGCACCCCAAAACCCCCATCCTCCATCACCACATGCTTTTTGATCAGTTACCTTCACACCTGGAGCACCAGCTTCTCCCTTAGCTCCGTCTAGGCCTGGGTAACCCTAAGGAGCAAGAGAAAGCATTCAGTCACACATTGGGGGACCCAAGCAGAAAGTAATATACATGCCGTTAAATGCTTCCTCTCCTCCAGACAGCCCCTGCCCTCCAAAGCTCTCACCCATCATACTTACTCTGTGACCTTTGACACCAGGAAGGCCTGGGGTTCCTGGGAAGCCTCGAGCACCCTGTAATCCAAAGGGGAGACTCTCAGGGCTAGGGCCAGATAGGGTGAAGGTTCCCTGGAGACCCTGCAGACCTGGCTCACTGGGACCACCAGGAAGGGGCGTGCATTCTGGTACCTCATCAAGCCAAACCCAAGTCCCCACTGCCTATGCCTCCCCTATCATGTGGTTTCACAAACATTATCCAAGCATGAAGGCATGAGACACATAGGCACCCTCAGTGTGTGTGTGTGTGTGTGTGTGTGTGTGTGTGTGTGTATACTTGAGCTTGAACTTAGGGCCTGGGAGAGCTATCACTTAGCCTTTTTGCTCAAGACTAGACCTCTACACTTGTGCAACAGCTCCACTTCTGGCTACTTGTTGGCTAATTGGAGATAAGAGTCTCATGAACTTTCCTGCTCCAGTTGGCTTTGAACCATGACCCTCAGTTCACGGACTCCTGAGTAGCTAGGACTACAGAAATGAGCCACCAGCTCCTGGCAGTACTTGGTTTTAAACAGAACTAATTGAACGGGATGAGCTGAGTTTGGGAAAAGTGCTAGTGGCAGGAAAAGTAGAGCTTTACCTGAGGGCCAGGAGGGCCTCTTTCACCAGATTTTCCAGGTTTTCCAGCTTCACCCTGAAAGGAAGGAGAGATACTTCATTTTCCTTGAAAGACTCATTAGCATAGTAAACCTGCCTGCTTTAGAGCTGAGGTTTCCCCTGGTCTTCACGCCTGTCCCTACCTGCCTACTCATCTTGGGCATCTCCTATAGACATCCATTCCCTGAAGGCCTTCTCATGGGTGGCAGTTTATTCATTTGCAAGCCCCTTGGTCCTCACAGACTCTGACTTCCCTGGCAGGCTTTGTTTTCCTCTCCTGGGCTCTACAGTCTGGGTTAGCATGTCCTTGACCTTGAGAGACTTGAAGGTCTGATGTGATTCATGCCAACAGCTTGAGAGAGCCAACCCCTATCTCTCCACTTAGTTTGCATTCTCTATAGACATCCTGACTCAGGCTGAACTTTCTCTAACTCATTTACAATTGAGATAATGTTGGAGGCGTTTGTGTAATTTTTTTCTTTGTTTTTCCTTCACTACATCTTTCTGCCTTTGTGGGGTTTTCCCCCCTCTCTCTTCTCTCATTTCTCCATTTCCCTTCCTGGAGCCAATGATGTTTTCCTTATTCTTCTTCTCATTGAGCCCAAAATAATCCCCAGGGAGCTGGCAAGATTAGTCACAAGTAGGCATATTGTGGGCCTCCACCCTGGGGCCTCCCCATGACCCACTAAACTCCACCTTACCAAACACCCTCTCCATGCCCTTTCCAATGAAGTGGCTTCTCCTTGACTACTCAGGCATACTTACATCATCACCAGGCTTTCCAGGGGGGCCAGGAGGACCACGGGGACCCATTGGACCCTACAAACAAAGGAAGAAAACTTAAGAGATAGATGGAAGAGGAGACACCTAACAGTGGACAAAACTGAGGGACGGTCATTTTGGAAGCCAATGTTCTGATAAAAAGAAAAATGGGAAGATCAAAGTCACAAGTCATATTATAGTGGAAAATGCAGACAGCACAGGCTAGGGCAGCTCCCAGAGAGAGGACTGTCATGGCAGAGTTCTGTGGTGATTCTGTCACTTTGGGCCTTCTACCAGAGTCCCTCCATAGCTAAAGACTGACATCTGAATCTCCCTTGAGCTACCTGGCTGTGGGAAAGCACTGACAAAACCTAAGAGGGGAAAGTAACTTAAGTTGGGCGGGGGATGGGGGGAGGTCTGTCATCAGAACCCCCCAAAGAGGAGTAGATTCACAGATACTTACAGAGACACCAGGCTCACCAGGCTCACCAGGGTTCCCTTGAAATCCTTGAGGGCCCTAAAAAAAATAAGTGAGGATATTAGGTTATTAGGTTGACCCTCTAAATTGCACTAAGATGTAGAGGGTTTGACAAGTGTCTGCAAAGCTGTGAAGAACGAAAGAGCCAGTACTTACAGGAGCACCAGCAGGACCTGGGGGTCCTCGAGGTCCCATGGGGCCCTGCATGGAAACAGAAGGTGAGAATTTTACCAGACATGCTTTATCAGCAGCCTCCTGGGTACCACTGTCTTCCAACCCCAAGCCCAGACAAAGGACAAAGGAGATACTCTGTGGGCAGGGGGCCCAGGATGGCTGCTCCCTCTCATTTCCCACTCCCCACACAACCATCTATTTTGATTTATAGGCGCCATTTAGACAGCGAAGCTGGCCTCGCTTTCTTCTGGACTACAGCCATGTTTACTAAAGTCTGAGTTTCATTTAGCCTGTGCCAAGTCAGAGCTGCAGGGCTGAGGTTTCCTGCTGGAAGTCTGGTGGATGCTGGGGAACAGTAGCTGCTGTCTACATTCTTCAGTTCTCATTCCAAGAGTAACAGCAATCAGCCTTCCAGCACATCAGCTCTATGCGTCTCTCCATCCTCATTCTTTAAGTCACTCCAGAGCATCATTAAAACTGGCATCCATCACCATTAAAATCCAAAGGCTTTGGGTTAACTAAATGGAAAGGCTACATAACTGAGGGTGAAATGCTGCCCTAAGCAATTAGCTGCAAAACAGAGGTTGTCAGATTTTTCTGGCTCTGCTAAGGGTCACCTTCTGCCATATTGGCTGCAAAGAACTGGGGTGTGTTCTTACCATTGGGCCTTGCATTACTCCCATCTGGGCTCCACCAGCCTTCTCATCAAATGCTCCAGCCATCTGGGCAGCAAAGTTCTGCAAATTGACCCAACAACATGAGGAAACTGAGAGGTCCTAAGTCCCCCCTACTTGCTAGGAATCTAGATCTGGAGAGAAAGAACTCTTATCCATGGTCTCTTGGCTAGGCAGGCATTGATCAAAATTACCAAAGATTCCTGAGAAATTGTTTAGGGGATGATAGTGGCAGAGTCATTTCCCTGGAAGATGAAGAGTTATTTGGAGAAGCATATTTGTGTGTGTGTGTGTGTGTGTGTGTGTGTGTGTGTGTGTGTGTGTGTGTGTGTGTTGGTATTGGGATTTGAAATCAGGGCCTGGGCATTGTCCCTTAGCTTTTCCTGCTCAAGACTAGCTAGTAGGGGCTGGGAATAGAGTGCTTGCCTTGCATACATGAAGCCTTGGGTTTGATTCCTCAGCACCACATATATAGAAAACAGCCAGAAGTGGCTCAAGTGGCAAAGTGCTAGCCCTGAGGAAAAAGAAGCCAGGGACAGTGCTCAGGCCCTGAGTCCAAGGCCCAGGACTGGCAAAAAAGAAAAGACTAGCTAGCACTCTACTTCTTGAGCTACAGCTCCCCTTCCTTTTTTTGGGGGGGGGGTAGTTAATTTGAGGTAAGTAACTCTTGAACTTTCCTGCCTGGGCTGGCTTTGAACTTCAGTCCTCATATCTCAGCCTCTTGAGTAGCTAGAATTACAGACAAGATCTACCAGCACCCAGCTTCTACCTAATTATTTATATATTCTAAAATATTACATGTTATTTAATGTATGGAGAACCATAACTAAAACTTCACTATTAAAGGCATTCTTTATTCTCTAAGACTTTACTGTCTAACAAAGGACTAATGTGAGCAGTCTTGAAAAAATTTAGTAAGAGATGTAGTAGGCGGCTGTGAGCTTATTTAAGTTTAAGAATTTAAAACATAGCAAACATCAAAATGGCCAACCTACAAGAACTGGGCAATCATATAATTTATTAACTGGTTTGATTCCAAACACGACTAGCCACACACCTTCACTCAGTGGGGCTCTTTCATAAGAATGAATAGTTGCTTGGAATGTACTTGGCAAGGACCAAGAATAAATGTCTCCTGAGGACAGTGCTCACTCTTCTTTCAGAGAAATACAAGTGACTAGTCATCCTCTCCCAAGCCCCTACACCCATCCGCAAGAGTCCACCACATGGCACAGATGCCAGGAAACCAGGTAACTGAAGACTTTCTTTACAGAACCCAGTGAGTGTAAAAAAAAAAAAATCATCTCTTAACACAACAGTCTTAATATGCGATTCCACCCAATTATAGGCCTGGGGGTGAAGCCCACGGACGGGCTATGTACACACTGCTGACAGCCCTGGGAGCCAGCCAGGTAAATGCAAGTAGCAATTTAGAAGCCACATTTTTGGAGGGACAACCAGAAGAAAGGGGGAAGTAAGGACACTCACCCCACCAAGGCCCGGGGGCCCAGGAGGGCCTGGAGGGCCAGGGGGCCCAGGATTTCCAGGGGTTCCAGGCTCTCCATCTCTGCCGCGAGGTCCAGGTGGACCCTTCACAGAAAGAGAGAAAGACATCATCAGTGTGCAGCAGTGTTTCTTGAAGACCCCTCTGTGCCTAGGCAACTCATAGGAGGCAGCCAAGAACATGGTTGGGCTGTGGAGAACCTGGGAAGTTTACTGAGCTCAAGCAGCATTGATCTCTACTCACTTTTTCTCCTTTGTCACCACGATCGCCTCTGGGTCCTTGTTCACCTACAGGTCCCTGAAGGTAAACAACAATGGTGAGAAGACAATATGTCCAGGAGTCTATAGATCAGCAACTTGGATCAAGTAAAAGATGGAGGAAGGGATTCCTCCCTTTCTTACCTGAGGTCCAGGAGGTCCTTTAGGTCCCACAATCTGTGAGAGAGATCCAAAGGTTCACTGTTAGAGGGTGTACCCAGGAAATGACCATTTTGTGCAGCAGGGACACATTGGGGGAGAATAATGTATACTTACATCCTTGATGTCTCCAGGTTCTCCTTTCTGTCCCTGAAATGTGACACATTCACAAGATTAGACCCAAGTACAAAACCCTGTGGAGCAGCCCCTGTGTGCAAGTGCCCACTGCCACACACATCCTCTGACATCTATAAGAAAGAGCCACTGCTGCATCTGCATCCCACTATTGAAGAAAGAAATAGAAAGGCAAGATAAAGGGTCCTTACCTTTGGTCCTGGTTTCCCTGTAAGGGGGGAAAAATTAAAAAAAAAGATCAGACTCCAAAGATGGATGCAATCAAGGAAGGAATGAGACATTTACTATTATTCCACTGAACCCCCTCTGTTTGGAGTAGGAGGATGATGGAGGTCCTGGAGTTGTCGAGGACCCAGTGAGGAATAGAAATAGCCTCAGATGTTGCTGTTTAAAAGGCAGACAGGAGGCATAAGAATAGACTGAGGGCAGGACAAAGGGAAAACAAAGACCTCAAGAAGGGAATCAGCCTTGGGCAGGCCCCCCCTCTTGAGAAAACATAGTAGATACAGTGTGCCGTGCCCTGCCCCCTCCAGAGGGCAGCAGCTCTTCCCCTACCCAAAGCCCTCCCAGAAGAAGAATTAGGGGCTTAGGAAGTCTTACGTCAGAGCAGCATCTCCTCGAAGCAAGCACAAGAAACAGCAATACACAGGAGTCACCATAAGCATCACAGCCCACAAGCCCCTCCCCCACCCCAGCAGCAAACTCCCAAAGGCCAGGCTGTCCACACTTCCCCGGCAGGGGCCCCTCAGAAATGATCCGAGAGTCTGCACAAAGGTGCTAGTGTTCCAGAAGTGTTTAGGAAAGGCAACTTCTCTTTGCAACTCTCCTCTCAAACTAGAACAGAAAGGGAACAGTGAGGGCCACCATCTCTGCAGAGGCAGGACCTTTGTTTGAGTGCTGAGGGGGGGGCTCACTTGCACACATAACCAGCACTGGCTCTAGTGGGGAGTTTACTACCCACAAAGTGCAAGCAGGTGAGGTGCTCGCCCAGCCCTATCTCCATCCTTCACTCCTTGAACTCCTAGAGTCCATCCACTTCAGTAAGCTTCCTTCCTTCCTTCCTTTTGTGGCATATATTACATGGTACATAGTAAGCACTTTCTGCCTGCCACTTCCATTCATTCATACATATAATATATTTTAATAACTTGCCTCTTAATTAGTAGTCAATTCCCAGGAAGGCAAAATCATTGAGGAAGTACCACCAGTGTCCCATCCCTCCAGGAGTAAACCTGCCCTGCTCTGATTCCTGGCTCACTGACAGAACTTTCTCCACACCGAGGACCATATATATACCTGAAGATCTTCCATGAAGAAGACAAGGTGTGAGTGACAGAGGAGAAACGAACTCATAATTTGGCCAAACAGGGCATTTGATTTCCATTGTGGCTCTCGTAATTTTCAGAGATGACCTCAGAGTAGATACTCTTGAGGGCTTGAGTGTTTCTTCCCTGTGCTGGAAGCATCTTTGGAGGTATGGGATGGAGAAAGCCTCCTCCAGTGTCCCAGGCTCAATGAGCTTCAACCTACACTCAAGAAGTGGCCTTTCCTTTCCGCCCTGGCTGCTAGAATCCCATGGATACCCAGCCCCTCTGCTTTGCAGAGGTGACCATCATCCATGTGAGGCTGTTTGCTGCTACTGCAAGTAATTTATTTATGTTGAACAAGAAATAAATAAATTACGACCACTGGCAGTGGCGAGGTCAGCTGGGCAGATGGGGCAGCACTCTCCGAAGGGGATCTCAGGGTGGAGGCAGTCTTTCACGTCTTCACAGATTATGTCGTCGCAGAGGACAGTCCCAGTGTCACAGACACAGATCCGGCAGGCCTCGGGCTTCCACACATCTTTATCATTATACCTCTGCCCGTTCTGCAAACAGCTGCCAGCCTCCTCTGCACCCAGCGGAGCAGGGGCAGCAGAGAGTGAAGGACAGGAGAGGCAGGAGCCAGAAAGAAAGAAAAAGAGGCTGCAGTCAACTTGATATAGTTCCAATGCTGATGGGTGGGGACTTGGGCCATACAGGAAAGACAGAACATAGAAGTTAGTTTTCTGAAACACCATTCATCCTTCTGTGTATTCCACAATATTTATGATGTGTTTTGCTGTCTATTCACCAGTGAAAATCTTAACCACTCTACCATCCCCAAGGTGAAGTGGAGTTACTGGATTTCATTCTCTGCATCCATCTAGTAGGGGGAAGAGCAATGGTGAAAGACAGCAAGTTGGGAGGTGAGTGGGAGGAGATAAGACTGAACAGAAACCAAAAGAGGAGAGAGAAGACATGAGCTTATGATGTAGCTCAGTGATAGAGCAGTAACTTAGCATGTGCAAGGCCCTGTGTTCAATCCCTAGCATGAAGAAGGAAAGAGAGAAAGAAAGAAAGAAAAAAAGAAAGAAAGAAAGAAAGAAAGAAAGGAAGGAAGGAAGGAAGGAAGGAAGGAGAAAAAGATAAGGAGGTAGGGAGGACAGAAGGGAGAGAGAGAGACAAAAAGACAGAAAGAAAGAAAGAAAGAAAGAAAGAAAGAAAGAAAGAAAGAAAGAAAGAAAGAAAGAAAGAAATGAAGGAAAAAAGAAAGGAAGGGTGAGAAAAGGAGGGAGGGAGGGATGAAGGAATGGATAAAGAGAAAGAAGAAAAAAGAAAGAGGGAAGGAAAGAGAGAAAGGGAGGGAAAAAAGAGCAAGAGGGAGAGAGAATAAGAAAATGGGGAGATGCATTAGTCCAAGAGCAGAGAGGTCATTTTATTTTCTTCTAGGAATTATGAGATTTACTAAATACAATTGTCAGCTAGCATTCAGAGAGAATGCTGAAAATTTTGCCCACAACAATTAGAATTTATTCACAGCCAGACTCCAGAAAATGAAGATAGAATGAGGAGGGGCAATGAAATGAGAAGCAATTCGAATTGGGATCTTTTCCCATTCTGTAAAGTATATTAGGGCTGGGACCAACCAGGGAAAGGGCAGACCCATTCAAACAACTTGCCCGGGGGGGGGGGTGGCGGGGGGGGGGGCAATAAGTGACTCCAGAGCCAAGCTGAGGCAAAAGACTCCAAGCGCTGACCTCCAGCTGCAGTCCTCCCTGCAGAGGCCCAGCCTCCATCTGTGGACAGCACCCTACTTTGGAAATCAGGAGGCTTTAATTCCTGATCAGGACTAAGACTGACCAGTTCAGGCCTGGCCTCCACCAAGGCAGACTTAGAGAAAGCAGGGGCCATCCCTCTCCATAGCGCCATGCTGTCTGGAATTCCTGCTGCAGATGAAACCTGTGCTGACAAGGGCTCTTCTCCGAGAGCCAAGGGTTGAAGAGCCCACACCATGTGCTAGGGAGCGCCCAGTGCTGTTTTTCTCATCAAAATCCCCAAAGCAATGGCAACAGTAGGAGATGAATAATAGCAGAGCAACAGACCCAGTGGGCGTGGACAGAGGAACGGGCCTGTCTACTGCTCTTTAAGGAGAGTAAAAAATCTAAAGATAAACCTTTTGGTTTTTTTCCTTCTTCTTCTTTCCCTTTTTTCACTAGAAGGAATCCATTTAGTCTTTAAGCAAGATAATCATGGGGAAGGTGTGTGTGGTGGATGGGGAGGGGGTGGGGGTCCCGGGGAAAATGTCATAGCTACTGAGACACACCCACAGCCAAAATTGCTGGAGGTGTGGAATGCAGACAGTGAAGAAAGAAAAAAAGGGGGGGGGAGGGGAGGTGAGTTCATGGTGCCCCGTCTGGACTTGGGAAGAGACCACCCTCACCCAAGAAGGCCTAGGAAAGCAGCAGGGAGGTGGTGTCGAGGTGGGGGGGGGGGGTGGGGAAGGGGGGAAAAGGTGGGACAGCATCTTGAAAGTGGATCGGATTTCTTTAGCAAAGACCAGCCCGGGATGAGCAGGACGCAGGGGCCCGACCGGCTATGCCGAGAGTGAGCTCAGCTGGCTGGCTTTTAAGCGATGGTTCTGGACACCGTTCATCAGCAGATACAGGAAGAGTAAAAAAAAAAAAAATGCGATGAAGCCAGGCATGGGTGGCACAGGCCTGTAATCGTAGTTACTGAAGAGGCTGAGATCTGAGGATCATAGTAACAAGCCAGCCTGGGCAAGAAAAATCCGTACTCTTATCTCCAATTAATAATCAAAATGACAGGAATGGAGCTGTGGTTCCAGTGGTAGAGCGCTAGCCCTGAGTGAAAAAAGCTTAGGGGCAGCACGTAGACCTTGAGTTCAAGCCTTAGGACACACACACACACACACACACACACACACACACACACACACACACACACACACACACACACACACACACACGGATTAAATGGCTGCCCCCAGAGAGAAGCCAGCACGGTAACTAGATCCCCTAGACGCGGACCGGGGAGACCAGCCCCCCACCCCCCAACCCGCGACTGGCGCAGGAGAAGGGCTGCAGATAGCATCCTGGCGCGCCCGATCCGGTTCCCCCATTACCGCCGCGCTGTATAAGTGACTCTTTGTGGCAGGCCAATTAAAAAGCTACCTCTTTCGGGGAACTGTTTTTGCTTCGTGGCTGCTTCGCATAGGGCACAGGGCTGGAACCCAGGAGGCAGCGACTGGCGGGCATGGGGGGGGGGGGGAAGGGGGGCGGGACGCATTGTGGGAGAGGGTGTCAGGGAGTCCGGGGGAACCCACTGGACCTCTCCTCTTATGAATGGGGCTTTTCTAGAGCGCATACAGAGCTCGATTCACAGGTCTCCGCTAGGAACCCGTTTAAATAAATACGGGCAGGGTTTCAACCCCATCTGGAAGCCATCGCTGCCAATCTCCCAACGCAAACAAAGGAGGATTGAGGGTCCCCCTCCCCACTTCATCAGCCAGGGGCACTTTCGGAGACGAGGGCTGCGAAGTGCAGATGTGGGTCAAAGATGTGGGCCAAGAAGTTTCTCAAACTCGTGGAAAGATGGGGAGGAGGGGAGTGGTGGACTCCAGGTTTCTGACATTCCAGAGGTCCACGCAGCCTGCGCGCCCCCACCCATTCGCGTCACATCACATCTTTGAGTCCACTGACCCGAAGCGGGGATTTGGGGGTGGCTACGTCTATGGAATCGGATGAATCAGGGCGCAAAGTGAAGAAGGGGGGGGGGAGGAGGAGCGAGTGGAAGGTCTGGGGCCCTAAAAGCTGTACAACTCCTTGCCAAGAAAGATGCAGTAGTGAGAGCTCTCAGTTCCTTAAATGAGCGCCCTAATACCAGATGGGAAATTGGGGTACACTATTTTAGTCATCTAGCTAATTCCTTTACTCAAAGAGATAGCTTGGAGGGGGAGGGGGGTACTTGAAATTTTTCGGCCCAAAATATAGTCATTCCGGGCCCAAAGGCCAGAGAACACAACTCCCTTAAGTGCGTGTCTTTGGATCGCGCGCGCGGCCAGTCTCAGTCCCCCACTGCGGCCCTGCCCCCACCGGGGTCAGAGGGGTAATGAACGGAACGAAAAGCCCGCCTGGGCCTTCCGCCTTTCAGACCATCTCTAGAGACAGCCTGGTGGCAGGCACACACTTTCTAAGGCAGAAGGAGCTTGATTCCCCATTCCTCCCCCCCCCCCAAAAGTTTCACCTGCGATTGATTTACAATCTGTAATATACAAAGACAAGGCTGGAATCTTAGCCTTCGGAAACGTGCCCAAACACGTGGAAAAAAAAAATGCTCTCTACCTAATACACTTTCCAGGCTTCGTTTTGTCCTGAATATAATCCCAGACGGGTGCACTTTACCAAAAGAGGAGGTGAAAAGGTGCGGTCCGAAAAGCCCTTGGACCAGACTGTGAAACTGCCATTTCTATATTCCGATGAAATAGTTACAGCAAATTGATACTTCTGTCCCCTTCTTCTACACACACACACACACACACACACACACACACACACACACACACACACACACACATACACACACACACACACAGAGTCTGGTTCTGTGAGATCCTGAAACTTAGAAAAGTAACTCATTGTGGTACTATGGGAGGGGAGGGGTGGGGGAAGACTTCAGGGAAGAGGTGCTATTTGGGGGAGGCATTTGAGGCAGGTCTAGGTGGGATGTTTCCACCTCTCCGATGGTATCTCCTATATGGGCAATTTCTACAGCCCCCAGCATTAGAGAGGCTGCACCTTACTCCGGGGCCGGCCAGGAGGGGGAGGGAACTCAAGACGGTGATGGAGTCCTGCAGCGCCTCTTGGGAGCTTTTCTTTGTGGCCTCAGATTTCAGCCCACCAGTGTCAAGAGTTAGGACAAAAGGACTAACTCCCTCCCCCCCCCCTTTGATCCCCGCAGCCTTTGACCCCCGGGACGAGGCTGCGAGACATCCCTTTGGCGTTTACTCTCGGTCTCCGAGGGCCATGACCTGTTTTTGCTGAGCTCTGAATACTTGGGTAAGGCGGGTTGTGCGTTTGTGAGCCTAATTATCGAAGCTGGTGGGGGCAGAAAAGAAAAACAATGTGCGTTTACATCGGTGCGCAAACCTCTCGGACCCGACACTTTGCAAGTTGCATATTCCTGCTCAGCGCCCCAGATGACTCCAGAAGCGGAGGGCCGCTGGGACCGAAGCCCCGCATTCGCAGAACTCGGCTCGGTAAGCTTTGCGGACCCTGCAACTAAGCGTCCGCGCTACAACTCCGGGAGCTCCGGGAGCACGGGCTCCAGCGCCCAGCAAGCCGGGGAGGAGGAGGAGGAGGAGGAAGGATGCGCAGGGGGAAAGTAGGCAGGGATAGGGGGTGACTTACGGATATCTTGGCCCTGACACCGAAGGACCGCGGCGACCAGCAGCGTCAGCAGCACCAGCGATTGGGGAGCCCCGAGGCGGATCATGGTTCACCGCGGGGCGTGGCGGAGCCGGGCCCGGGCGGAGCGCAGCGAGGGCGGCAAGAGCACGGCGCGGGTCCGGGTCTCTACCGCGCCCTCATGCAGGAGGCCCTCGGAGCGGGAGGAGGAAGCGGAGACCCGGCAGCCCAGCAGCGCTCTGCGTCCTCTCCCGCTAGCTGCTCCCGTTATATGCGCCCAGCTCATCCCCCGGCTGGCCAACTCGTCCAAACCGCGGGCCGCCCCCAAGCCCCCCGCGGGGCTGTAACCTGAGACCCCGCCCCCGGAGCCCGCCCGCGCCTGCCAGTGCCCGCACCTGCCGGGACCAGACGCCCCCCCACACCCCGCCCCATCCAGAGCCATGCTGCCCGCCCCCCACCCGTAGTGTGCCCAGTGGCCTGATCGGGCGGGGCGCAAAAACGGCCCCAGGTCCCCCCCACACACGCACACACATACACAATCTGGGACGGCGGCACTGCCCTCTCCAACCACTTGCGGGAAGGAGGGGGGTCCTCCGATCCCTCGCGTCAGAGCTATGCCGGAGTCGGAGGGGAGGGGGGTGTTTGCAGAGGCTCAGGCCTCGAGTCCCAAAACCCAGGACGGAAAAGACTGGAGGGGGGAGGGAGGGGGGAGGAGGGAAGCAATGGAAAGGAGTAGCCAGGGGAGATGGCCATCAAACTGGACTCTTGGAGATGGAGACATGGAAGTTAGCTAGAGTCCTCAGTCTCCGGGACGCTCTAGCGGGGCCAGGTGTAGGGAAGGTGGGGGCGCCTCTACCTGTCTTCTAGCCCCTTCCTCCAGTATCTAGCCGGTGGACTCCCACCTGGGGGTTCAGAGCACCAGTCCCCAGCCCCTCCCCCTCTAGCTAGGTGCTGGGTCCCTCTCTGGGCCTGAGCCCACCGCGAGGAAGGGCTGGTGTGTTTCTGCACAGAGGGAGACCTGTGTGAAGGTGGGGAGAGGGGCAGGCCCTGGGAAGGGATGGAAGGAACCGCAGAGGACTGAGGGAGCCCAGACACAACCGTGTAAGCTGCCCAGGGGATTGGTTGGCGGGGGGGGGGGGGGGGGCGGGGGGGTAGGGGCCACGACTGTCTAGTTCCCAGTCTCAGACGCAGCGTCTGCTCTTGCTGGCTGGGGTCCGGGAATTGGGAGGGAGGTGTGGTAGGGAATGGGTGCTGCTAGGTAGAGCAACTGGCCAAGGATGATTGGTTTCTGGGAGGCCCTGGCTAGGGAGCTAGGAGGCTACTCCAGCTGGACCAAGTTCTGTGAACCCAGGGTGAAGCGCCAGAATTTCCTAGTTGGTTCCCAGGTCTTCTGCTTCCTCCTCACACCCCACCCCCCAACCTCATCTTCTCCCTCCTACACCTTACCCCCAATGCCTTCTCGTTAGGGCTCAGACTAGCTCTTCCCTGGCTTTCTTGCTACCAATGGGGGAAAAAAAATACTTAGACTTCTTTCTCAGGAACAAGATGATCCCCCAAAGAATGTTAGGCAATAGGAAACTCAGAATCTACAGCTTGATTTAGGCAGAATCTCCCATCCAATCCAGTAGGATGGAAGAGTAAAAAATCCATTTGGGTTTCTGTGGGATTTTCTTCAGAGTTCAAGGTGCTTAGTAGAAGTTCACTACATCTCTCTGGCTCAGGTTTTCAGGAGAGTCTCTGGGCTCACCACCATCCCACCTCATGTTATAAAGCTTCTCACAGTAGAAACAGGAGTTTCGAGGGTACAAACCTTAATTTCTGTGCACATGTGCAGGGTGGGCAGGGAAAGAATTGTTTAAAGAGTTGCTGTTGGGTTCTGTGCAGTGTGTGTGTGGAAGTAGTGAAGGTCTGGGCCCCTGCTATGCGCCTTCCTTGCTTCTTTTCCCATTTTCCCAGTCAAGGGTTTATATCCAGCTCTCAGCCTTCCTGGGTTTCACCCTCAACAGGAGAAAGCTGGGCTGAAGCCTGCAGTGGCCCTTTGGGGGGTCCCTGGGTCCTGTAGACTGGCTAAATCACCCACACTCATCAAGATCCACACTGGATTCTCCGAGAAGCCTTTCTCAGTGTCTCAGTGTCTCTATCTTTCTGGATCCTGCTACTACCCATGACCTGCATACCCCGTTGTACTCTAAAGCTATATACATATTTCTCTGTGTATGTGAGATTTTCTTTTTTCTCCTTACAATCACTGGATTATCTACTACAATTTTAACACAGAGG
The DNA here is from genome assembly GCF_023159225.1 of Perognathus longimembris pacificus. Taxonomy (NCBI): domain Eukaryota; kingdom Metazoa; phylum Chordata; class Mammalia; order Rodentia; family Heteromyidae; genus Perognathus; species Perognathus longimembris. The sequence continues at coordinate 55,846,979 of NC_063161.1, read as the reverse complement.
AGGATTTATGTAAGTCCTTAAAAACTATTACATTTACATGCAATTTAAATTCATATAAACTTATTTTATATGATATAAGCAATGTTTAGGCACATATAAAGCTAATCATTCAAAAATGGATCTCAAATGTAAGAGTTCATAAAAATTCAACAGAAAAATAAGACATGTGAAGAAACTGCTAAAATATGCATTAAAAAATGATGTCTATCTGCAAATGACCTAGCTCAGTAAGCAACAAAGTAGATCCTGCTGAGCTGTTGATTTTATCCTTTAACTCTGTGAATCTACAAATAAGAGCTCTGGATTCTTTCCAATAATCATTGCCTATCTCTGAAAAAATAAAAACTAAGTTGACAAAAGCCAAAATAAACTATGGAAATTATCTATTTAAATTCTACAGCCAACTAAGCACCAATATTAATATTTTACCCATCCATGAATCCAAACAACCACAATTTAAAAATCTCATTTGTGATTCAAACTAGAATTCAAACTATCTGAGGCAAACATATTTCTCACCATTTTGGAGAAGATTTATCCAGCCATCTTGCTATTCAGAACATAACCAAGAAACTGAAAAGAGAATGGAGTAATAAACCTTTGAGTACCAGAACATATATTATACACTAAAGCTTATGCATTTAATATATAATAGAATCTTTCTTGATTTATGATTTGCTAATTGCCTACTGAATTAATAGATAGTGTCATCTGTCCTCACTAATTCCATGCAGATACACAGAGGTAGGAAAAGGAGTCAGGCACCTGTGACTCATTCTTAGCTTCTCAGGAGGCTGAGATCTGAGGACTGTGGTTCAAAGACAGCCTGCGCAAGAAAGTCCATGAGACGCTTATCTCCAATTAACCACCAGAAAACTAGAAGTGAAGCTGTAGTTCAGTGATAGATCTCTAGCCTTGAGCAAAAAAACTCAGGGACAGTGCTCAGGTCCTAAGTTCAAGCCCCACGTCCAATAAAAGCTAAGCAAGAATGCAAGGTTCTGAGTTAAAGCCCCAAGACTGGTGAGAGAGAGAGAGAGAGAGAGAGAGAGAGAGAGAGAGAGAGAGAGAGAGAGAGAGAGAGAGAGAGAATACTTGTGTGTTTGTTAGTACAAGAAAGAGAAAGAGAGGGGCTGGGGATATAGCCTAGTGGCAAGAGTGCCTGCCTTGGATACACGAGGCCCTAGGTTCGATTCCCCAGCACCACATATGCAGAAAACGGCCAGAAGCGGCGCTGTGGCTCAAGTGGCAGAGTGCTAGCCTTGAGCGGGAAGAAGCCAGGGACAGTGCTCAGGCCCTGAGTCCAAGGCCCAGGACTGGCCAAAAAAAAAAAAAAAAAGAGAGAATACTTGTGTATTTGTTAGATAACAGTACAAGAAACATAACACATAAGAGTGCTGGAGCTCAGATGCAGAGCTCTTGCCTAGCATGAAAAAGACCATGGATTCCATCTTCAGCCCTAGACAAGGAAAATATTTCTAATAAAAACAGCAAGAAGGGTCCATAAGAGAAAAGGCAGAGGAGCAATATGACATTGCCACAATGAACACAAAACACGGTTGCCTAGAGTAACAGAGTTCAGGGTCAGCAGCCCTTTCTTCTCATTGGTTCCAGAGAAGACGCTCATTTACAAATCCTGTGTAGCTCTCTAGCAGCTTGTTAAGGTGAACTTTAATAGCCAGGAAAATGTTAATTTAGATTTAATATGGACTCTTTTGAGGAGACAGGGAAATATGTATTCTAGGTTATAGAAGTCTCCACTAAACATAATGAAAATAAGCATTCATTCAGAGACTGTGGAAAACTTTCTATCGTATTAGATAGATGAGGAGATGCCACAACCTTTAGAGCTACTGAACTGTAAACAAAGGGAGTCTGTCTTTCCCACTTGGTAGAAAAAAGGGGGTAGAGCTGGGGCCCCAGGAACTTATACTTGTAAACTACTCAGGAGGCTGAGAGGGGGAAGATGGAGATTTGAAGTCAGCCAGTACAGAAAAATTTGACTTTATCTAAAAAACAAAAGAAAAAATTCCAGTAACACCCAGGTGTCAGTGGCTCATGCCTGTAACTTTCACTGCTCAGGAGGCTGAGATCTGAGGATAATGGCTTGAAGCCAGCCTAGGCAGGAAAATCTGTAAGATTCTTATCTCAAATGAACTTTAAAAAAAAAGTTGAAAATGTAGCTCAAGTGGTAGAGTGCTAGCCTTGGGGGGAAAAGCTCAGCAACAGCACTCAGCCCCTGAGTTCAAGCCCCAGGACCCATGCACACACACACATGTGCGTGCACACACATACACACCAGCAACATACAAGGCTGGAGGTGTGACTCAAGTGAAAGAGCACCAGCACTAGCCTAACAAGCAGGAGATCAAGTTTTGGTGATGGAGGAGGAAGAAGAGGAGGAGGAGGAGGAAGGAGAAGAAGGAGGAAGAAGAAGAAGAGGAAGGAGGAGGAGGAGGAGGAGGAGGAGGAGGAGGAGGAGGAGAAGAAGAAGAAGGAGAAAGCGTTAGAAATTAATGTGACACAGTCAACATATTCCCCCCATCATACCAACTCATTGAAACAGATGGATTAAATCAGTAATTTTGTGTTGTATAGACAAAATAAGCATTTCACTATTTTTCTCTTTTTATGGGAATTTTAAATTTAGCTTTATGCAGACATAACCTTATTGGGAAAGCTATTACTAGGTAGACTGTAAAGAAAAGATCTCTTTCTCTTTCTGTACCTAAAGCTCATTTTAAAAATAGTGACAAAGTAAGGAAGGATCCACATTCCAAAGAGGTAAACCTAGCTCCAAAATGGCAGGCCAGGCCATGAATGCACATGCTTTCACACAGGCAGCCCGAGGCGGCCTCCTCCTTGACACCCAGCCCTCTGTTGGTTGGGCTCAGTTCAGACAGTCTTTCAAGATGTGTTTATGTTTTCTTTTGACATTTTTGGGGCAGAATAACAGGATCAGGACTGACCAGGCTAGGGGTTTTCCAGATTTATGGTGTACATTCCATTCCATAGCAGCATAAATGTGTTACTATGTATTCTCAAATGCAAATAGCTTTCAGAATCCCACCCAGTCTCAAGCCTTGGCCTGGTGTCCTACAAGCCCAGTTTAGCACTTGGACTAAAGAAATACTTCTCTACTCGGTGAGGATACAGAGAGGATTTAAGTGCTACCTCCAAGTCCATAGACGACACGGGGAAAAAACAATGATGAAAAAATGTTGCAAGAAATACACTTCAGAACTTCCTGAATATAGTCCCAGGGGCACAACAAATAGGGGAGAGACTCGACAAATGACTACTACAAATTAAAAAGTTTCTGCACAGCTAAGGACATAGCCACCAAAATAGAAAGACAGCCAACCATATGGAAAAGGATCTTTACCAGCACAGCAACAGACAAAGGCCTAATATCTGTCATCTACAGAGAACTCAAAAAACTAAGCCCCTCCAAGCCCAATAAACCAATTAGGAAATGGGCAAAGGAGCTAAAGAGAGACTTCACAAGAGAAGAAATAAAAATGGCAAAGAAACATATGAGGAAATGTCCAACATCCCTGGTAGTAAAGGAAATGCAAATAAAAACAACCCTGAGATACCACCTCACTCCAGTTAGAATGGCCTATACTCTGAACTCAGGCAACAACAAATGCTGGAGGGGGTATGGGGAAAGAGGAACCCTTCTCCATTGTTGGTGGGAGTGCAAATTAGTACAACCACTTTGGAGAACAGTATGGAGGTTTCTCAAAAAGCTCAATATAGACCTACCCTATGACCCAGCCATACCACTCCTAGGCATCTATCCTGAACAGCAGGTCCCAAGATATCAAAAAGACATTTGTACTTCCATGTTTATTGTGGCACAATTCACAATAGCCAAAATATGGAAACAACCCAGATGCCCCTCCACAGATGAATGGATCCAAAAAATATGGTACCTATATACAATGGAACACTACATAGCGATTTAGGAATGGTGAAATATTGTTATTCGCAGGGAAATGGTCAGAACTTGAACAAATAATGTTGAGCGAGACAAGCCTAGAACACAGAAAACAAAGGGGCATGATCTCCCTGATATATGACTGTTAAGATGGGGTGATGGAGAGACAGTAGAGACCAGGTCTGTGAAACCAAAAACTGCTTGTCAAATGGTATTTCCCACAGGGTCGGGGCAGCGACCCAACATTATGTAACTAAAACCAAACAACTACTCAACATATAAAGGTCAAAAATTGACTTCTCAGTGGAATACAATAGCTCAAAAACTATGTATGTACGTTCATATAAGACTACTGTCGACATATTGTCTAATATCGACATTACATTTAAAGCCCTAGGTGAATTTTCTTGGACGTAGGCCACGTGGCTACTGTATATGTTCTTGGTACATTATGTATTGTATATATGTCTACCAGACCTAGGGAAGGGAAAGAAAAACAGGGTGTAAGATATCACAAGAAATGTACACACTGCCCTACTATGTAACTGTACCCTTTTTGCACAACACCTTGTCAAAAACTTTGTGTTTAATTAATAAATAAATTACAAAAAAAAGAAATACACTTCACTGCAAAGAAAGAATGGGAGAGAGGGAGAAAAAACAAAGGAAGGGAGAGAGGGAAGAAGGGAGGAAGAAATGAAGAAAATGAATGACAAAAAAAGGGCACTGAAATCCAGGTTCTGGTAGCTTACTCTTGTAATCCTAGCTACTCAGGAGGCTAAGATCTGAGGATCTCAGTTCGAAGCCAGCCTGGGCAGGAAAGTCTGTGAGACTTGTATCCAATTAACCACCAGAAAACCAGAAAGTGGCTCAACATGGTTGAAAGCTAGTCTTGAGCAGAAAAAAAAAAAAAAAAAGCTCAGGGACAATGCCTAGGCCTGGAGTTCAAGCCCCATGACTGACCCCTCACCAGAGAGAGAGGACACTGATGCAAGGGGAAAGGGAGGGGAGGGGAGGGGAGGGGAGGGGAGGGGAGGGGAGGGGAGGGGAGGGCAAGGGGAGGGGAGGGGAGGGAAGGGAAGGGAAGGGAAGAGAAGGGAAGGGAAGGGAAGGAAGGGAAGGGAAGGAAGGGAAGGGAAGGGAAGGGAAGGGAAGGGAAGGGAAGGGAAGGGAAGGGAAGGGAAGGGAAGGGAAGGGAAGGGAAGGGAAGGGAAGGGAAGGGAAGGGAAGGGAAGGGAAGGGAAGGGAAGGGAAGGGAAGGGGAAGGGAAGGGAAGGGAAGGGAAGGGAAGGGAAGGGGACACTCCAGGAGCCATAGAGTAATCTGGAAAAGGTTTTCGAGGGAAGTTAATCTTGGACATGCAGAGGTACTGAGAGAGCACAGGTGAACCAGAAAACATGGCAGTGGTTCCAGTACATTGTGGAATCAGCCACAAGGACACCTGGGAAAAGGACCCAGAAGACTGACGTTGAAAGGTACTTGCTACTGAGTTCACCTCAGATTTGCCCTACTTCTATTTTCACCTCTGCTATTTATGTCCTCCAAGACAGGCAAAAGAAAAAAAGAAAAAAAGAGGACCCAGCTGGAAGGTCTGTAGGTCTAGCAGGGTATATATCACCAGAGAAAAAACCAAGCTGTTAGGAGCCCAAGTTTATCCTGCCCCATGGGTGGAGTGGACCTGCACTCCTGCAAGTCCCTAAAAAGCGTAAAAGAATGGGTGCTAAGTTTCTAATGGGCTCAGTTGTCAGAATCATCCTGGAGAGAGAATGGGATGACAAGGTGCCCAAGGTGCCCCTACCTGAGCCACCTGTCTAGGGCAGCCAGGGCACCTCCCTCCCCCCATCCCCCACCCACAGGACTCCAGCTCTTAGACTCATAACCTGCCTACCACCCTGATGCCCTCCCTTCTTGACTGGCCTTTTCACCCTGCCTCCTGGTCCTGCTCCCCTCCCCCTCTTTCCTAGGCCAGCATTCCTCTGGCTCTACTATGAAACACTAGCTATGCATCAGGTACTTGGTGGTATGGTGGAGACACAAAGATCCATCAGTTTCAGATCTTCATCTCTTAAAAAAAAAAAAAAAAAGGGAGATACTCACATAAAAAGACAAATGATAGCTGGGTGCTGGTGGCTCGTGCCTGTAAACCTAGCTACTCAGGCGGCTGAGAACCAAGGATCATGGTTCAAATCCAGTAAGAAAGTCCATGGGAGTCTTATCTCCAATTAACCAGCAAGTAGAGGTGTGGCTCAAGTGGTTGTAGCAACAGTCTTGAACAAAAAGCCAAGTGAGAGCTTAAGGTCCTGAAGTCAAGCCCCAGTACCTCTTCTTTCGAAAAAGGAGGTGACTTTGGTATTGGGTGCTTCATGGGAATTTTTTTATGGTTATAGTCTACATAGGTTGCTTTTTGTTTTTTAATTGAGATAGAGTCTCACTTTGTAGTCCAGATTGGTCTTCATCTTACCATCTTCCTGCCTCTACCTCCCAGGGCTGAGATTACAGGCATGTACTACTCTGCCCAGTTTCCACCATTCTTTACTCACTATAAATTACTCATTAAAGATATTGTGTTATTGCTGAGGATTTGTATAGACAATGGTGGAGGGGAGGATTAATGGTCCTAGATTATGATTAAAAAGTGAATCCAGCAGCAAGGTGGGAGTGATAAAAGAAAGACAACTTCATTATCATCCTTCCCTGGAAACACTTAAAGAACATCTCCGTTGTATATTGTATACCAATGTGTACAATATTCTGTTGCTATTTCTTCCTTATTCCTATGACCTGTCCATTCTTGCAAAACACTGTCCTAGACCGGAAAGTTTTCCTTCCTTCCTTAATCCCTCCCTTCCTTCCTTCCTTCTTTCCTTCTATCCTTCCTTCCTTTCTTTATCCCTCCTTCCTTCTTTCCTTCCTTTTTATTACCTTGTTTCAATTCAACATGACAGTTTATAAATATAATGCATCCTGATCCATGCTACTCCATCCATCATTCTCCCTCACCATTCCCAATGCCACCCATCCCTTCAAGTCACCTGATTCCATTTTCACATATGTGCATTGAACAGTATGACTGAATTCTCCCACCCTCCCTCTTTCCATTCATCTCCTCCCTCCCCTTGACCTCTCCCTCTCAACACTGTTCCAGCTTCCTGATATTCATTTTGTTAAATGGTCATTAGTTGTACAGCAAAGTTACACCACTGGAATCCTCCACTGAGTATACCATACATCGTTAGTCAGTTTGAAACCTTTACTTCACACCTAACTGTAGATCTGACTGCTGTGTGCCCCTGATCAAATGCTTTTCTTCTGTAGGCCTCAGTGACCTCCTCTGTAAAATAAGGTGGCTGCAGGTATTCTGGGATGAGACACTCCTTTTTTTCACCATCTCTTTCATCCTAGCAGAATTCAGGTTGACCATCCATGATCCCTTGACTGAATCTGCAAAGCCCACCACTGTGAAGTTGCAACCAAAGATCACCTGACTGAACATGTGACTTTTCTCCCCAGTGTGGTTATGATAGATGCCACTTTTCCCTGCTGCCAGGGCTCAACACCCTTGCCCAGCCCTACCTGCCCTGTGTCTGTGGTGCTTACCTCAGGAGAAACAAAGAAGTTACCCAAGAACAGGAGCAGACCATCTTTGGGCATGCCCTTTCCTAAGGCCTAAGAAAAAAGTGCCTGGAGAAAGAGCATTCTGATTTTTCTCCTCTGAATGGGGCTGGAAAGATGAAGAGTTCCCTTAGCTGCACCTGGGCATCTTGGACCACATCCCAGGCTTTATAAAGAAGGATGGACAGATGCTCGGTGGAGACCAGCTAGAGTCCTGCTTCTCCTTGGCTGACTCATGGGCCTTCCAGATGTAAAGGAGGCATTTCTATTGCAGCCCGATCATGGTCCTCTGCAGAGCTAACGTGTCAACTGCACTATCCTGAGTACATCTCCATGAGATTGCTAGTGATGCATAAGACAAGAGTTAGTCATCTAATGCTTGTGTAACAGTAGTTTTTGGACACAATGTAAATTCTCTAACCTGAGTTAGCATTCACTGAGCACTTACTATGGGGTTTAATCACAGTCTCAAAGATTAGGAGTACATATGAATCACTTCATAGTCCCTGACACCGACATTCCTGGAGATGGCAACTTGAATAAGAGTTCAGAGATAGGAGCTGCTCTAAGATAGCACTGCCTAATAGAACTTTCTGTGTGGAAGTGGTGCTGTGGCTCAAGTGGTAGAACGCTAGCTTTAAGCGGAAGAGCTCAGGGACAGTGCCCAGGCCCAGAGTTCAAGCCCCACAACCTAAGAAGAAAAAGAAGAAGAAGAAGAAGAAGAAGAAGAAGAAGAAGAAGAAGAAGAAGAAGAAGAAGAAGAAGAAGAAGAAGAAGAAGAACTTTCTGTGACGGTGGAACTAGTCACTATATAGCAGCTCCAATATGGTGGTTATATGGCCTTGAATACTCAAAATGTGGCTAAGGCAATTGAGGAAATGAGCTTTCAAAGTCTACTTCGTTTTAATTTTAAATTGTGTGTGTGTGTGTGTGTGTGTGTGTGTGTGTGTGTGTGTGTTAGTACTAGGGTTTGACCTCAGGGCTTACCCACTTGCTAGGCAAGAATTCTAATGTTTGAACCACACGTTCAAGTCCTTAAATTGCCTTTTGTTTGTGCTGATACTAGGGCTCGAACTCAAGGCCTGGGCCTGTCCCTGAGCTTTTTTGCTCAAGGCTAGTGCTCTACCACTCTGAGCCACAACTCTACTTTCTTGGTGGTTACTTGGCGATAAGAGTCTCAAGGAAATTTCCTTGACTAACTTCAAATCAAGATCCTCAGATCTCAGCCTGTTGAATAGCTAAGGTTACAGGTGTGAGCCACCAGCACCCAGCTTCTTAATAGCTTTTAATTCTAATTAAATTAAGTAGCTCCATGTGACTGGAAGCTACCACGCAACAAGCCCTAGTGACTAGGATGTGTTTTGCAGACCAGCGACATCTTGTTCAAACATGAGTTCAAGTCCCCTCTTGGACCTTTTGAATCAGAATCTATATTTGAACAAGGCTCTGAGGTTGTTTGTTAGAATATTCTGCCATATTAGAACCACTTGAAGAATTTTGAAAAGTCGCAGTTCTATGCCTATACCCCAGGCCAAATAACTCAGAACTTGTGGGTGGGCAAGCCCTGGCGCACTGGTTACCCTCCTCCTCCAGGGGATTTGCTCCTCTTGGGCCATGCACACAGCTAGGGTGACACTCGGATGGATGAGTGTGCTTCTAAAGTCACTTGCTAGGCATCAATAGGCTCACACTTGTAATCCTAGCTACTCACGAGGCTGTGATCTGAGGACAGTGGTTGGAAGCGAGGCAGGGCAGAAAACATCCATGAGATCCTTATCTCTGATTAATTATGAAAAAAAAGCTAGAAATGGAGCTATGGTTCAAGTAGTAGAACACCAGCCTTGAGCAAAAAAGCTAAGACGCAAGCACCTAGGCCCTAAGTTTAAGCCCCTGTACCAGCACAAAAAAAATTTAATAGTAATAAAAAGTCACTGGTTGTGTCTGAATGGCTGGAAGGCCAAAGGGACTTATTCATTCCTCAGCAAGTGTAAGAATTGGCTCAGGCTTATGTTTGTTTCCAACATCTAAGTGAGATGTTCATTAATTTTTGACAAAACATGTCCAAATACCACACTAGCAAAGGGTAGTGAGCAGGCCCGGATGACGGAAGGTTGGGAAGGACTGATTCACTTCCTCAGCCCGGGACCTGCAGACCCTGGCATCCCGGAGTAGTCCTCATGAAGGGAGCCATTCTTCCCACCCAGGGTGGAGGCCACAGCTTTTTCCAGCACCTCTTGTCTCCAGCTGCCCCTCCCACATCCCAGCCAGAGACCGAGAAACACTGGGGCCAGAGAAAAGTGGTGGGTTTTCCTGAAGAGCTGGGACCTCTCATCCTGTTGATCTGAACAGGACCTCAGAAGGTAGCCAGCCACTTTCTAGTGATGAATGACATTTGCAGAGATGAGTCTTCATCTCTGAGGTTGTGAAGGCTCAGAAATGCACCTCCGAAACCGGGCAAAGCTGGGTGCGAGTGGCTCATGCCTGTAATCTGAGTTACTCAGGAGGCTGAGATCTGAGCATCGAGGTTCGAGGTTTGAAGCCAGCCTGGGCAGAAAAGTCCCTGTGAGACTCTTATCTCCAATTAACCATTCAAAAACTGGAAGTGGCACTGTGGCTCAAAGTGGTAGAGCACTAGCCTTGAGCAAAAGAACTCAGGAACAGTGCCCAGGCTCTGAGTTCAAGTTCCACCACTAACAACAACAAAAAAGCCTGGCAATGGTGGCTCACACCTGTAATCCTAGCAACTCAGGAGGCTAAGATCTAAGGATTGAAGTTCAGAGCCAACCAGAGCAGGAAAGTCCACGAGACTCTTATCTCTAACAAATGACCCCAGAAAATCCAGAAATAGAGCTGTGGCTCAAGTGGTAGAGCACTAGCTAAGCCCCAGTACCAGCACACTAAATAAATAAATAATATTTAAAAAGAAAAAGAAATGCATGTCAGAAAAAGGCTCTGGGAGCTGAGAATGTGGCTTAGTGGTAGAGTGCTTGCCTAGCATGCATGAAGCCCTGGGTTCGATTCCTCAGCACCACATAAACAGAAAAAGCCAGAAGTGGTACTGTGGCTCAAGTGGTAGAGTGCTAGCCTTGAGTAAAACGAAGCCAGGGACAGTGCCTAGGCCCTGAGTGCCTCCTCCTCCTCCTCCTTCTGTCTGTTGTAGGGCTTTGGGACCTGGGCGCTGTCCCTGAGCTCTTCAGCTCAAGTCTGGCACTCTACCACTTTGAGCCACAGTACCACTTCCGGTTTTCTGGTGGTTAATTGGAGATAAGACTTTCACAGAGATTTTTCTGCCCAGCCTGGCTTTGAATCTCGACCCTCAGATCTCAGCCCCCTGAGTAGATGGAATTTCAGGCATGAGCCACCAGTGCCCAACTCACAGTTCTTCTCATGTATGCATTCCATGCTGACCTTAGAAGATTCAGGATAACAGGGCCCTCATGACAGTTCCAACAGAGCAAGCCACAGTCCCAGGACACCAGAGCAGAGCAAGTTGCCTCTGCTACCATCCATATGCAAGTGACAAGTGTCCTGCAAGTATCTTATGCGTGCACACACACGCACATACACACCCATGCACACACACACACGCACACACACACACACCCAGCACTGGGCTTACACTCAGGGCTTGAGCACCATTCTTTAGCTTTTTTGCTCAAGACTGGCACTCTACCACTTGAGCCACAGCTCTACTTCCAACTTTTGCTGGTTGGAGAGAAGAATCTCATGGACTCTGCTACCTAGGATGGCTTCAAACCTTAATCCTCAGATCTCAGCCCATAGTAGTGAGGCTGAAAGGTCTGAATGCTCAGTCCTGCAGGTATCTTTAGAAAACTTGGTTAGCCACAAGCCATATCTGAATGCTGCTCCCTATGCTCTGAGTATTTATGAATCCAGGAAAGAGGCAGGGGAGCACTGATTCTTTCTCATTGCTGCTGTGAGCTGTGCCCAGAAGAAACAGCAAGAGAAAGCTGGCCAAAAGTCTTATCTCCTGCAGTTGCCTCATCCCAGTTGCTATCCCTGGTTTCCATGAAGATGCTTTGTCACACCCATGGTAGTATTGTCTGGGTGGAACAATTAGCACTTTGTTAAAATGCTCTTTCATCTTCAAATGGCACTTCATTACCAAGCCATAAAGCACCAGAGCCCAGCAGGCTCCATGTGGGGCAAAATGCCTTAGCCCTCTTGACTTAGAGTTTCGGGAAATGAGGCCATAGGAGCAATGCTATGCCCAGCCATGTTGGAGCCCAAGGCAAAGGGAAAAATCAGCAGTACTGGTGCATCTTTGCTTACCACTTGGTATTTTGTTCATCATGAAATATGGGCATTATAACTTTTGTCTCTGAAATACTGCAATGTAATATTTTGTATTGATTGCTGAGCTTTATTTTTCCACATAAGAAACAGTTTCTTTCCCAAACTGATTTGTATAAACAGGCCAAGAGGCTTCAGAGCTGCTTGACTGTCAGTAAATTCTGGGTTTGAAAAATTCTAGTTAGGATTTACTCATTCACAAACTGCTCTTGAACATACGAAAATATATTATCTCATAATGCTTTTCTTCAGAAGGCAGTGTATGTGATCTGTTCTTACATTCTAGGACAGTGGCCCCTACATAGTAGAGCTACCCCCACGTCTCTGTATTGCTGAGCTTTTAGATGCCCAAGGAAGGCTGCATGCTGAAGGCTAGAGGTATAGCTCCTTACACACAACATGTGTCAAAATGTGGCCAGGTCCTCAGCCCAACCCTCTGTCACTTGCCCTGCTTTGGAGCCAGGAAGCTTACATTCCTGCCAAACCTGGCTGACATCTTTCCAAAGAGCTTTGTTTCCTTGATCAAGCTTCAACACACTTGGGTGTCTTGTACTCACCTGCTACTTGTGGCATGGGGCACAGCCCTGGGCACACAGAGGATGAAAAAATACTGAACTATTGAATGACAAAGATCACCTGCTTTTTTACTGCTGCATAGCTGGCCATCTCCTGGATGTGGGAGCCCTGATTTACTAGGTCCTAGTAGTGGACCTTCTTTTGGTTTTCTCCTTGTCTTTTTGGCTTTTTTTCCCTAGAGTTTTCCACAACAGAGCCATGCAACACCAGAGAGAGAGAAAGAGAGAGAGAGAGAGAGAGAGAGAGAGAGAGAGAGATCAAATTTATCATTGTTATTTTATAGTTGCAGTTTTAATCATAGATTTAAAAAAAATTCTTCATTGTTCCTTTGTAGTTTTTTTGTTGTTGTTGTTGTTAACATCTTTGACCCATAGACAATTGATCTTTTCTCCTCCTCCTCCACCTCCTCCTCCTTCTCCTCCTTTCTTAGTTGTGGGGCTTGAACTAAGGGCCTAGGCACTGTCCCTGAACGTTTTTGCTCAAGGCTAGTGCTCTACCATTTGAGTTAGCTCCACTTGAGCCATAGCTCCACTTCTGGTTTTCTGATGGCTAATTAGAGATAAGCATCTCACGGACTTTCCCGCCAAGGCTGGCTTTGAACTGCAATCATTAGATCTCAGCCTCCTAAATCTTTAGGACAACAGGCATGAACCACCAGTTTCCAGCAGGACATTTGATCTTATTTCATGGCATGAAGGCTAAATGAGAAATTATTGTCCTTCTCTCCCCCCATGTCTGTGTCATTGTTCTGGGATATTTACATTTATGGAAAAGTCTGTTTCCTCCCTGGCTGATCCTTATGCTGATGAATTCAGGGTATATTTGGACACATTACTATGAGTATCTGCACACCAACATCACACTTTTTTTCTGTGTATTACGTGGTGTTGTCCCTGAGTCCACAGACAGGTGAGTTTGCAGACTCTAGGGATGGCTGTGTTGCAGGGGTTGGTAGGTTGAGTGTTCACAACCAATCCTTCCTTCATCCTTACTCCTACCCCTGATTCTCAGCATCACACAGAGAAAAGGACTAGGGGGTCCAAGGCCGTCCCTGTCCAAACTTAAATTCTACTTAATCTCCCATCAGGAGCTACAGCCTGTGGGGAAGTGGTCACTCAAGGCTCTTGGCTTTCTACCCCAATCTCAGATGAAGCCCCTACTGCCTGGGAGAGCATTGAAGCAAGGGGATAGGCCTATGTTGTTGAGTTGTCTTTGGAATAGAGAATTCACAAATTCCAAATTCTGATCCCAAAGCAAACCTTTCCTCCAGCCCAGGTGGTTGTATCCATCTCCCTCCAACAGCTTCTCAGGGCCTGGGTTGCCAAGCCGGAGGTTTGAAAACCAGCTCGTTGTGTGAGTTGTGAAAGCAGCTATGTCTGCAGTGTTTGTCCTCAGAGAAGGGACATATTTTCTTCCTTCCAAATGCAAACTCAGAAGATGCTCCATGGGTTTTTCTTCAGACTTTCCACAGGAAACATAAATAAGGAAGAAAAATGACTGTAGGTGCTGAGACCTAAAGTGGAATTTCAACCTTGAGGGAACTGCTGCTAACAAGCCCTTCTCTGTCCCAGGGAAGTCTTCGAGAGCCTGGGTTTGGCATTTCTTTCCTTTGAGCAGCCTCAAAGGGTTCAGAGGCCTGGGCTACTTCATAGGTCAAACTCCTGGCCAGGACTCTCTCTCCATTCAATGGACGGCCCATGCTTGGACTCATGACTAGGAAATTCCTTAGCTAGTGTTTTCTCTGTCTTTTATCTTTCTTATTATGTTCAAATAAAACAACCTAAGGGTTGGATCAACACTGTGAGCCAGTTGCCAAGTAGAGTGTGGAACTGTGGACACAGAACCTTGTAAAACCTGGGCTATGGAGTCGGCCAGCCCTCTGCCTTCATCTCCATCTTGGAAGAACATCTCTGCCTTCATGGGTCTTCTGAGCAACATCAGAGCAGGCATAAGGCAATGTTGAGCGACACCCATAATCCAGAATCATAGGTTATAGCTGCTAATGAACTGCCTTCCATTGAGAGTTTGCAAATGATATGCTTACAGATCAACTGAGTCCAGACCCAAGAAATACAGGGCTAAAGTCAGTATGGCTAGTTCTAGATGTAAGAACACAACATGCTGATTGATTTGCTATGGGCTACATATTAAGTGATTACTAAGGTACTAAGTGGAACGCTTGACGGCTATTACTTCATTTTTTTTTTTTTTTTGGCCAGTCCTGGGCCATGGACTCAGGGCCTGAGCACTGTCCCTGGCCTCCCTTTTGCCCAAGGCTAGCACTCCGCCACTGGAGCCACAGTGCCACCTCTGGCCGTTTTCTGTATATGTGGTGCTGGGGAATCGAACCCAGGGCCTCATGTATACGAGGCAAGCTCTCTCGCCACTAGGGAAGGCTATTACTTCTGTCCCTGGACATCTGAGGATTTCTTGAAGTATTTTCCTTTCCTGTGACATTTTGTCCTTGATAGTCTCAGCAAGGCCTATGATCTCAACAAACACCTATCTATGCTTTAAAAACAAGCAAAAAATAGCTGGATGCCAGGGGCATATGTCTACAACCCTAGCTTCTCAAGAGGCTGAGATATGAGGATCCTGGTTAAAAGCTAGCCTGGGCAAGAAAAGTCCATGAGACTCTTATCTCCACTTAACCACCAAAAAGTCATAAGTAAAGCTGTGCTCAAGTGGTAGAGTGCTAGCCTTAAGCAATAAAGCTCAGGGACAGTGCCCAAGCCCTGAGTTCAAGCCCCAGGACCAGCACAAAAACAACAATAACACAAAAGTAAAACATACTCTATTCATGTAGCTTTTATGTTAGGACAATGAAACAAAGTTGGTGATGATGAGAGTGACACAGTAGAAGGTAGGAGGGTGTAAGAGGCTCTAGGCATGGGTTCTGCCATTACACAGGTGTAAGCTCAAAGGGCGAACTAGGTACTTTCATTTAATCACTGTGTGACCTTGTATGTCATGTTTCCTGACCTGTGTGAATGGTACAGTACTAGGACAGATTGAGTGTCCTTCTTCTGAAATGCTTTACTTAGAAGTGTTTCTGATTTTGATTTTTTATTTTTAAATATTTGCATATACATCATGAACTATCTTGGTGAGGGGACAAAAAAACCCTCATTATGTGTCTGATGCTAGTGATGCTCAAATCTATAATCCTAGCTACTCAGGAGGCTGAGATCTGAGGATCAAAGTTCAAAGCCAGCCCAGGCAGAAAAGTCTTTGACATTCTTGCCTCCAATTAGCCACCAAAAAACTGGATGTAGAGCTGTGGCTCAAGTGATAAAGCACTGGCCTTGTGAAAAAAAAACTAAAGGACAGTGCCCAGGATCAGAGTTCAAGCCCCAGTACAGGTGCACACCAACACCCACACACACTTCATATATATTTCATACAGTCTAAAAAAGACTTTTTTTTTTGTTATGCTGGGCATTGAACCCAGGGCCTTTAGCCCCTGAGTGATAGCTCTAGCTCCTTAGAGGTAATTTTATACATCTTCATCATATAAACTGCAAGTACATTCTGACAGAAATCTGTCACACAAGGTCAGATGGAGACTTTGTCACTTCTGGTGTCACTTTGGTAAGAGACAAATGTTTCTAATTTAGGAGCATTTCTGGTTTGGAGGGTTGGGGGCTTAGGGATATTAAACCTGTAGGTTTTTCTTTCCTTTTTGTTTTGTTTTAGTTTCTGTTCCTATGTTTTGAGGTATTTCTGAGGATTAGGACAGAATAGGAAGAACTTAAAGCAGCAGGAAAGCATGCTGCACTCTGAACTGAAAGCTGTTCTAATGATGGTAGAAGGACAGAGGGACAAAGGGAAGTCTGGGAGAGGGAAAGAGGCAGTGTAGGGGGGAGGGGCAAAACAGGAGGGGGAAGAGAGTATGAGAGGGGAGGTGGGGGGAGCATGGGAGGACCCCAGACCTGACCTGTGCACAGTTGCCTCTCACTCAGCTCTACCTCTGGGTGCCTGGGACAACACAGCTCCCAGTACAGAAAGATGGCTTATTAAGAAACCATCCATAGGGGCTGGGGATATAGCCTAGTGGCAAGAGTGCCTGCCTCGGATACACGAGGCCCTAGGTTCGATTCCCCAGCACCACATATACAGAAAAGGGCCAGAAGTGGCGCTGTGGCTCAAGTGGCAGAGTGCTAGCCTTGAGCGGGAAGAAGCCAGGGACAGTGCTCAGGCCCTGAGTCCAAGGCCCAGGACTGGCAAAAAAAAAAAAAAAAAAAACCATCCATAAAAGTTATTGGTAAGTATGCTCCCAGCACAGTCTCCAAATGCTGCCTCGGCTCTCCACAAGGCCTCATTCACTTTCCCAAGAGGCCCACCCAAGTCTCACACCCATCAGAGCCCTCCACTGGGTCTTGTTGACTGATCCCCATCCCCACTGCCCTGGTCCTAAGCTCCTTTCCTCCCCTGGCACCAAGTGACTTTCTGACCTGCCTTTTCCAAGTATGTGATCTTCTCTTCAATGAGGTCACTTGGGCTGAGAGAGCAAGGGTGCGTCACAAGGCCGCCTTTCCTAAGCGAAGATTTAAAATCCCGTATGGTTTTAGTCTCATCTAGTCCCTGGGATGCGAATGGCTCATTTTAATAGTTACAGTAAGATAGAAGAGAACAAAAGGAAACTACTAGCACAGTGGAGGTCTAGATGGTCCTTTGACCTGACAGATAGATCCAGGATCCTGGCCCACTTGATCTCAGTCCTCCGAAATGCTGATCCACATCTGATGAACCCACACAGTTTTCATCTAAACAAGGAGGCCCTGTCCCCAGGCTGTTCAGAAAGCTGGGCTAACTCCATGTCCAAAAGATCCAATGATTCTGTTTCTTACGTGTGTGCACCAGCCAGACTCACAATCCTAAAACGTTGAGTTCCCTGACTACAAAGGAGAGATGGTAACTAACTCCTTGGATCAGCTGTCGAGGACCTGCTCAGCCCAGCCTTCCCAACTCTGCCCTGGGTTGGCCTCTCCACCAGGCCAGGGGATAGCAGGTTTCTTCCCTCTGGGTCTCCCCTGTGCTCACGCTGCTCTGCAGAGTTTCAGTTGCCCAATGCCTTCTCATTGTTCTTATCTCTCCACCCCCACCCCTGTAGGCTGAACAGCATAGTACATGTCCAGGGGCAGTTTGGAGTAATATACTGACTACTGCCTAGCAGCCCTGTCTGTTATGCACTTGCCTCCTCCGTGACTCTATTTCCAATTAATCTCTCTCTCTCTCTCTCTCTCTCTCTCTCTCTCTCTCTCTCTCTCTCTCTCTCTCTCTCTCTCTCTCTCTCTCTTCATTTTTTGGTGGCCATGGGGCTTGAACTCCGGGCCTGGGCATTGTTGTCCTTGAGTTTTTTCGCTCAAGACTTATGCTCTACCATTTTGAGCCACAGCTCTACTTCTAGTTTTCTGGCTGTGAATTGGAAATAAGAGTCTCAAGGACTTTCTTGCTCAGGCTGGCTTTGAACTGTGATCTCAGCTTCCTCTTAAGTAGCTAAGATTACAGGTGTGATCCATTGGCCCAGCTGAGGCTGAGACCGGAATTCTTGATTCTTGATATGACGTAATGCTCTATCAACCTGATCCCTGCCTCCAACTCCTCTACATATGTTCTCTTGACCAGAGGCTCCATAAAGCCAGAGACTAGCGTCCTTTTTTGTGTCTAAAGACTTAGAACATTCCATAATTGATTATTCATAATTCCATAATTCATAATTCATAAGAAGCCTGGAGCTTCGGCTTCTTCCATCAAATTTGATGGAATATCCAGTGTTTTCCCAGAAGCCAACATGGCAGGAGAAAGTGGCACAGAGACCTTCCGCAGTACTGGGGGGGACAGCGGTGGTGTCTATGGTCAGACAGGATGTCTGTTCTGAGGGCATCTGCATGGACAGACTCAAGAGAGACCACCAACACACACCCACTGTCTCCCTGTGGCCAGCCACTGGCTAGGTGTGCCTGGTAAGTTACAGGCCCTGTTTTCCTCTTCTTTTCTTTTCTTTCTTTCTTCCTTCCTTCCTTTCTTTCTTTCTTTCTTTCCTTCTTTCTTTCCTCCTCTTCCTCCTCCTCTTCTTCCTCCTCCTTTTCCTCCCCCTCCTCATCCTTCTGCTCCTTCTTCTTCCTCTTCTTACTTCTCCTTGTCCTCTTCCTCCTCCTCCCTCCTCCTTCTCTCCCCCTCCTCCTCTTCTCTTCCTCCTCCTCCTCCTAGTACTGATTCTAGGACTTAAACTCAGGGCTGGGTATTGTCCATTAGCTTTTTTGCTCAACATTGGTGCACTACCTACCACTTGAGCAACACCTCCACTTCCCACTTTTTGGTGGTTTTCATTGGAGATGAGAGTCTCATGAACTTTCCTGCCTGGGCTACCTTTGAACCATGATCCTCAGATCTCACCCTCCTGAGTATCTAGGATGATAGGCATGAGCCACCAGTGTCTAGCTCAGGCCCTGTTTCTTGATCCTGCCCTCTCCAGCCCTTTCCCAGGTGGCTATAAAATGTGGGGGTTGGGATACATTCTCTGGCTACCAGCCTATGGCCACCTTCGATGATGCCAGAGGAAAACCAGGCCCGGCTTGTGTACATTCCCTCCCCCACCCCCACCTGCTCTCCATCTTTTCTGGAAGCAATGCTGTTCCCTCCCTTCCCCCTTGCCGCATTCCCTTCCTCTCACGCAGGTCTGGTCTCCCAGGCGGCCGTCCAGCGTCCAGCGTCCAGCCGTCTCTTTTCCAGCAGACTCCCCATGCACATGGCTTTGTTAGCCAGCTCATTAGCAGTGACAGAAAGGCAAGAGGCAGCTCAGGGAGGCCTTCCAGGTGTCACTTAAGAGGAGCCCCAGGAGGAAAAGGCCATTTAACCATAACTAAGGTCACCCCCCCCCAACAAAAAATAATAAACTAAGACAGGAGAGAGGGTACGAGTTCGTTGGAGAGTTAGGGGAGGGGAGAGCTGAAAAGGAAAGGCACAGGGTCCTGGAGACATTGCCTAAATCTCAGAGAACTCCAAAGGACCAGTCAGGCAGGCTACCTCTAGTGTGTGAACTCCTAGGAAGGGGGGCTGGGCAGGACTCCTGGAATCCCAGCATCTCAGCTCAGGCACTTCAAGTGTGGATGTGTGCAGGAGGATTTAGCTAAAGTCCTAAGGCGTGGGGGTGCAGGGGAGGCAACAAAGGTTCAGACATGCTAGGCACTGGGCTTAGCAACACTTATCTGCCATCTTTGAGTACTTCCGTGACATATGTATTCTTAGCTCCATTTCCAAGAGAAAGAAACGTAGATCTCAGCATGTGTTATTTGGAACGGGGGCTGGGGGGAGGGTTTCTCTGACTCTTGGAGATACACTAGATGTCTACCTGATGAAAGTTAGAACTGATCCAGGGACACATTCCTTCACCCCCAAATTAGTCTTTTTCTTTTTAAGTGGAATGTGTATTGAGACTGAGGCCACACATTGAACCTGGCTTTTCTTGAAGAGGAATTCATTGTGGATGTCTGGTATCTGGAATTTGTTCTCCCTGCCCAGCTGTGGACCAGGCCTAGGCGGGGGATAGGCCCAGCTAAAGGCGGCCGAGGACAGTGGCAGCTCTGTGTGGATTTCTCAGCATTGCTCTAGGGATCTTTTGCCTTTTGCCAGGCAGGGACCGACCCACAAGGGCCATGTATTTTTGTCATACTTGACGAGGAATGTACATGATTTATGAAGTCCTTTTTTTTTTTTTTTAGACTTGAGGCTTCCTCATAAAGGAGCTTTGAGAAGTCTACTGCAAACCTGGTTATGAAAAGCCTTCCTTTATAGGGCTCTCTTAGACAAGGTGTTGCTGACTGCCCATGCTCAGAAGGATTAGTTAGGGACCCTATGTGCCCCATCTGAGGTATGAATGGCTGGAGATCCCATGAAACTACATGTGTGTCTGTGCCTTGTCCTTCATCCATTCTTGGGGGTTCCGCCCTCCCTCCACACCTTCTTAGCTAAAAATCCTCTTCTTCAATACACATATGCCAGCCAGGTACTGGTAGCTCATGCCTATGGTCCTAGTTACTCAGGAGGCTGAGATCTGAAGATCAAAATCAACCAGGCATGAAAATCTGTGACACTCTTATTTCAAAATAACCATCTAAAAATCCAGAAGTAGAGCTATGGCTCAGTAGTAGAGTGCTAGCCTTGAGGGAGAAAGCTAAGGGATGAAGCTTGCAGGCCCCAAGTTCAAGCCCCAGTACTGGTACATAAGTAATAAAGAAAGAACCATACCCCCAAGAGATCTTAGAATTTTGGACTTCAAATACTTTATAAGCTTCTCTGTGCGAGTCACTTGATTCCATCTAGTCTATTTTCCTAACTGAAAAATGAGTATCTAGGTGTGTGTGTGTGTGTGTGTGTGTGTGTGTGTGTGTGTGTGTGTGTGTGTGTGTTCTGATACTCTAGGGTTTGAACTCAGGGCCTGGGTGCTGTTTCTCAGCTTTTTCACTCAAAGCTGGTGCTCTACTACTTGAGCCACAGCTCCACTTTTAAATTTTGCTGGTTAATTGGAGATGAGAGTCTCACAGACTTTTCTGTCTAGGCTGACTTTGAACTGAAATTCTCAGACCTCTGCCTCCCAAGTAGCTCGGGTGACAGGCGTGAGCCACTAGTATTTAGCTGAGCATCAAGTTCTTGTAATACCAGACTTAGTCAATACCTCTCCAACCAAGTAGAAAGTGCTTGGAGAACAGACAGCCCTCTAGGTGATTTGTTTATTCCTGTCTCTCTAGCACCCAACACCGTGCCTGGCACACAGTGGCAGATACTAAATGGCAACTTGTAGAATTGAATTCTACTCAATTTCGTAAATGGAGAATACAACCAGGTGCTTAGTGGGCAATTAGACAATCTGGATTAGGTCTGTATATGAATCTGAAGTCCCCCAAGGTTTCAGCAATCTCCTCCTGACCTACTTGGGACCCCAGAAGACTTCTGTCAGTTACTGCTTGGGCACCCCTCCCCCAACCCAGACACAGGCTTCTGAGAGCAGCAGCCTCCGCAGCCCCTCTGGGGGCGGTGGGCGTCCTTGTGCCGCCTCAGCCAGGCTGGGCCCCTCTCCAGGGAAGGGGCTGAAGGGTGTGAAGGATTGGTGTGTGTGACTTTGTTTATTTTCTCTGAAGGATCCTGCCTGAGCCCTGCTATAAAAATAACCTGCCTGGAAACCTCATCTCTGAGTGGGAGAAAGAAGCTTTTGTATCCAGGGAAGTTGCTCTAACGGGCTCCCAGTGCCTGCCTTGCCCGCCATCAAGGAGGGGCGGCTAAGGTGAGCAGGGCCAGGGCTGGAGGCAGGGAGAGGGCTGCAGGAGGGAGGACAGGCTAGAGGGGAAGGCAGCTCCCAAGCCCCTCAGTCCCTGGCCCCAGAGGCCTCTCACAGGCTAACTGGACCCAGAAGGGCCTAGAAGCAAGACGGGGGGGAAAAAGAAGCCATCAAGACAGAAAAATAGAGATACACAGTATCAAGAGAGACAAAAAATGTCAGGAGCCAGTGGCTCACTCCTGTAATCCTAGCTACTCAGGAGGCTAAGATCGAGGATCTTGGTTCAAAGCCAGCCCCAGGAAGGAAAGTCCATGAGACTTTATTCCCAATTATCATCTCTAAGTATCAAAAGAAAAAAGAAAAAGCTGAAAGTGGGACTGTGATTCAAGTGTGACTTGAGCAAAATGCTCAGGGATAGTGCCCGGGCCATGAGTTCAAACTCAGAAATTGCACAAAGAAAACCAGAGATAGAGATAGAGGAAAACCAAACCCCACAGATGTGGGGACTATGGAACAGAGAATGAAGTTAAAGGAAAAAGGCAAAGAGATGTACATCTAGAGAGAAATGGGGGAGTCTCAAGAGAGAAAATCTCGGGGCTGGGAACATGGCCTAGTGGCAAGAGTGCTTGACTCCCATACATGAAGCCCTGGGTTTGATTCCCTAGCACCACATATATAGAAAACGGACAGAAGTGGCACTGTGGCTCAAGTGGCAGAGTGCTAGCCTTGAGCAAAAAGAAGCCAGTACAGTGCTGAGGCCCTGAGTCCAAGGCCCAGGACTGGCGAGAGAGAGAGAGAGACAGAGAGAGAGAGAGAGAGAGAGAGAGAGAGAGACAGAGAGAGACAGAGAGAGAGAGAGAGAGAGAGAGAGAGAGAGAGAGAGAGAGACAGAGAGATCTGTTAATGTTGCTAAGGATCTTGGTTCAATTCCTGGAATGTTTCTCCACTACTGGGGGAGAAGGCAGGGTAGGGCAGGCGGGAGGGCCCAGTCACCTGCTGCTTCTGCTTTACTGCTCTGTCCAGCTATGCTGTGGTTAAGGCTGTAACAGAAAGGACAACAGTTCCCAACTCTCTGCCAGGCTCTGGGCTAGGCATGAGATGCAGGCTCAACGCAGCACGATGGCAAAGAAAAAATTGATATTGTCAAATATTGCCATTAGACTCAGAAAGCTTATGATCAATTCCCTGCTTCTGCCAACTGTTTAGCTGGATTTTTTAAAAACTATTTATATTGTTATTATAAAAGTGATGTACGGTTATGTAAGTCAGGTCAAGAGTACACTTCTTTTAGACAATGTCGCTCCTTTTCTCCCTCTCTCCAAATTTTCCCTCCCATCCCCACCTGCAAGTTGCATAGTTTATTTTCCACATAGTGTCCAGTAAGTACAATCACTACATTTATTCACCCTTTATCCCTCCATTTCCGTGCCTCCCCTGACCCCACAAAGACAGATAAATGAACAAACAAAAAGAAAGAAAACAGGGGCTGGGAATATGGCCTAGTGGCAAGAGTGCTTACCTCGTATACATGAGGCCCTGGGTTCGATTCCTTAGCACCACATATACAGAAAATGGCCAGAAGTAGCGCTGTGGCTCAAGTGGCAGAGTGCTAGCCTTGAGCAAAAAGAAGCCAGGGACAGTGCTCAGGCCCTGAGTTCAAGCACCAAGACTGGCAAAAAAAAAAAAAAAGAAAGAAAGAAAGAAAACAAAACAGCAACAAAGAACTGGATGATTTTGAACAAATCATTTTTCTTTTCTAGGCTGGTTTTTTCCCTGCGTATTTATTTATTTATTTATTTATTTATTTATTTATTTATTTATTTATTTATTTATTTATTGCAGTACTGGGGTTGGAACTTAGGGTCCCATCCTTGCTAGGCTGACTACTGAGCCATCCTCCAACTGTTTTTCCATTGGCTATTTTTAGTGTAGGGTCTCACTTCCCACTGGGGAATGTTTCTGGCCACAGCCACTGTCCACCTCCTTTGAGCTTCCTGTTGTTGCTGTGGTCACAGGCATGCCACCACCATGTCCAGCTTAACCTCTGTAGGGGTAGGATCTTGTGGACTTGGCTGTTGGCCTCAAGCCACAATCCTTCCATCCTCAGCCTTCCAAGTAGCTAGGATTCCTACCTGTGTGAGGCCCCAGCACTCAGCTCCAGGATGGTTTTCTTATCTGTAAACCATAAATAATGAATCTCCCTCCCAACCTCCCTGAGCAGAGCTATGGTAAAGTATCTGAATGGGCTAGGTCACCCAGTACAAACAAGGAAAGGAGGAACTGGTCCATTTGGACACATTTCCCTTGGTACTGGCAATGGGCTGGTGCTGACCCTACCAGTCTTAGGAAGCAGGACTACCAATGCCCTGGACAGCTGCAGGTCAGGCTCTCTCCACTACAGCAGGAAGGCCAGAGAGAAGTACACATAATCACCATCTGAAGAGGTCCCACCATTAACTATATATAAAGATCTTTGCTTATAGAACTCGCCCCATTCTGTGATGTTCATGTGTCTTTCTTTCTTTCTTTCTTTCTTTTTCTTTTTCTTTCTTTCTTTCTTCCTTCCTTCCTTCCTTTCTTCCTTCCTTTTCTTCTTCTTCTTCTTCTTCTTCTTCTTCTTCTTCTTCTTCTTCTTCTTCTTCTTCTTCTTCTTCTTCTTCCTCTCTCTCTCTCTTTCTCTCTCTCTCTCTCTCTCTCTCTCTCTCTCTCTCTCTCTCTGTCATGGGGCTAGGACTCAGGACCTCAGCACTGTCCCTGACCTCTTATGCTTAAGGCTAGTGCTCTACCACTTAGAGCCGTAGCGCCACTTCTGGCTTTTGAGTAGTTCACTGGAGATAAGAGTCTCACAGGGACTTTTCTGCCTGGGCTAGCAGATCCTCAGCCACCTGGGTAGCTAGGATTACAGGCAGGAGCCATGGTGCCTGGCTTCTTTTTTTTTTTAATGTTAATGTTAGGGCTTGAACTCAAGGCCTGGGCACTAGCCCTTAGCTTTTCCACTCAAGAGTGGTGCTCTGGGACTGGGAATATGGCTTAGTGGTAGAGTGCTTGCCTAGCATGCACAAAGTCCTGCGTTCGATTCCTTTGCACCACATAAACAGAAAAGGCCAGAAATGGCACTGTGGCTCAAGTGGTAGAGTGCTAGCCTTGAGCAAAAAGAAGCCAGGGACAGTGCTCAAGCCCTGAGTCCAAGCCCTAAGACTGGCAAAAAAAAAAAAAAAAAAAAAAGCAGTGTTCTAACACTTGAGCCACAGCTTCACTTATGGTTTGTTTTCGTGGTTTTTTTTTTGTTGTTGTTGTTGTTTTGTTTTGTTTTGTCTTACTGCTTATTACCTTAAGGACTTTCCTGCCTGGCTAGCATTGAACCAGGATTCTCAGATCTCAATCTCCTAAGTAGCTAGGATTACAAGCATGAGTCACTGATGTCTGGCTTCTCCCATAGTTCTTCATCACCAACAGTGAACCATAGTTCTCTGTGAAATTGACTTACCTAGTGTCAGAGATTAGGTTGCAGCAAGGTGTCATTCAAGATGCCACTGATTTTTCTGTCTGGAAGAGAAGCTTATTTTCCATTGGTGACAGAGGGATACACGGAAGGTGGCAAGCTCTCCCTTCCAGAGATTGGAGGTGGTATTTGACACAGATCCAAGGAGGTAGGATTTGGAACACTGTAAAGCTACGTTGCAAGAAAGATAAAAATCTACCACACTGAAGATGATGAACGTTTTCTTTACCACTGCAGCTGGGCCAGGTCCGGGAGCTGCCCATGCCACAATCAGGGGCAAGACTGCAGGGCCAAAAAGATACCAAAGGCTGAGCAGAGGTTCAAGAGAGAGCTGAGAAACAAAGCATTTGGCTCAGATCAACGGAGTGACTATGGTTGATTAATAGATAAAGAAAATGTGGCATATGTATATTATTCAACCACAAGAGAAGAATCAAATCCTATCATTTGCAACAATGTGGATGGAACTATAGGCCATTATGTTAGTCGAAATAAGCCAGACAGAGAAAGACAAATACCACATGTTCTCATTCATTTGTGACTGTTAAATAATGCCGATTTTCATAGAAGATGAAAGCAGAATGATGGCTACTAGAGACTAGGGAAAGGGGTTAGAAGAAGTAGAAATTAGCTAATGGCTACTGAAATATAGTTATATAAAAGGAATTCATTCTAGTGTTCTACAACACAGTGGAGGAAGTCTTCAACAACTTATGATACAGTTTAAAATAACTAGAAAAGAATCTAAAATTTCCTAACACACATAAGTAATAAATAGAGATGGAAATGCTAATTACTCTAATTAGGCCATTACACATTGTAGACATCTATTGAATTATCCTACCATACCCCATACACACACAAACATACACACACATATTCTACTGCACTCATATAGATACACACACACATATATAGATATATATCATATATATATATCCTGCTGTACCCTATATATGTCTTACTGTACTTGTATATATACAAGCACATATATACATTTATATCCTACGCATACATATACATCATACTGTATCATATATATATATATTCATATATGTGTTCTACACATGTGGACGGAACTATAGGGAATTATGTTCATTGAAATAAGCCAGACATAGAAAGACACATACCACATGTTTTCACTCATTTGTGAAAGCTAAAAATGCTATATATACACATATATGGGTGTGTATGCATATATATATATCCTGCTATATCCCACATATATACATATATATCCTACTATACCCATATATATATCCTATGCATACATATATATTATATACATGTACATATCCACACACACAAATATATTGCTCCAAACTTGCCCTCAGTCAAGCATTTGAAAACTGTCTCATGGTGGGTGTTCAGGGCACCAATAATGATAATAGTTAATAAAAGTGGGTTAGCATTCACAGGAACTGCTCTGTACAGTACATGCATCACTTCAGTTAACACTGAAGAATGTCCTTTGCAAACAACACTGGTTACTTCTCCAAGCATCTGTCATTCATTACCCTCATGGTACAGCAAACTGAAATTGGGAAAGAGTTGATCACAAACTCACAGGTAGGCTCTGGGTTATCAATGCAAGTTCTAAAATCACAGGTAGGCTCTAAGTGAACAATCAGGTTTATTCCATCATCCATGCCAGAAACTCCTTCAGATGGTCCTTTAACAGAGTATAGGGGGAACAACTTGGGAAGAAAAAAACTCTCTTTCCTTTCTTTTTGTGCCAGTATTAGAGCTTGAACTCAGGGCCTGCGGGCTATCCCTTAGCTTTTTAATTCAAGGCTGCAGCTCTACCACTTGACCACAGCTCCACTTCCGGCTTTTTGATGGTTAATTGGAGATAAGGGTCTCATTGACTTTTCTTCCCCAGCTGGCTTCAAACCACAGTCCTCAGATCTCAGTGTCCTGAGTAATTAAGATTTCAGGTGTGAGCTACCAGTACCTGGTTTCTCTTTCCTTTTTATGCAAGATAGTCATGCAGGCTACAAGGTCTGAAAGTATCAGGAGCCTTTCAGGATTATAGCCACACTGAACGCCGAGATGAACCAACATACCAGAAAAACAACGCCAAGAGAATCACAGGGAATAAACTGATCAAATTATTCAGGTCTGTGAGTTAATAAAAATCGATTATGATTTAAATTGATTGAGTTGGATTTGAATTTTTGTCATTTGAAATGGACATTATCCAAACTGATGGAGAATAAGAGGCCCAGAGGCATTAAACTATGTGTAAGGTCAATGAAGACGCATAGAAAATGAGAGATCTGGGATCCATCCCTGCTCTGATAGAAGCATCGATCAAGCCAATGTTGGTGCAGCTGCCTGGCCATCAGCTATGTGCATCATGGCACTTCAGGTTATCTCACCGCACCATTATCGCAGGAGGTAGGAACTACCAAATGAAAGCATAGAGCTAAAACAGAGATAGTAGCATGCCCACCATCATTCAGCTTTTAAGTAATTGAGCATGACTTGCAGCCAAGTCACTATGTGAAGACTTTGTGTGAGATCCAGGACTTTATAATCTGGTAGTCACAGGTTTCCTAAAAGTGACCTGGAATATGCTGTGCCACTCCCATTGAGGAAAAACGGATTTCCAGGTTGTTGTTGTTTTGTTGTATTTTGTGCCACTGGGGCTTGAACCCAGTGCCTAGGTGCTGTCCTTAGGCTTTTTTTTTTGCTTAAGGCTAGCACTCTACCACTTGAGTCACCGCTTCACTTTCAGGTTTTTTGTTTTGTTTTGTTTTTTGGTAGTTAACTGGAGATAAGAGTCCTAAGACTTTTTTTTCTCAGGCTAGCTTTGAACTGCCATCCTCAGATCTCACCCTCCTGAGCAGCTAGAATTACAGGAGTGAGACACCGGTACCCAGCTGAGTTTTTCTGAGTACCCCAGTCCTGGATGGAGACAACACAAATAGCTAAGCATTGAAGCGAAGTAGGAGAATGACTTTAGCCCAATATCAGGAAGAATATTTCTATTATTCCAACCCTGGAAAAGGCTTGAATAATGGGAGGCTCTAAGCTTCTATTGGCTAAGGCCAGGGCCTGTGGAGGCTGCTGGTACCTAGACATGGTGGATGCAGAACAGCAGGCCATTCATGCTTCTGAAACTGAAACCCCCCACCTTTCTCGGCCTCAGTTTCCCCATTTGCACAGTGGTTTGGGGGGGCAGGACTGTGTGAGGGCTGAGGTTTTATCCAGCCCTAACATTCAAACATTCTGGAATTCGAGAGGCAGGAGTCCAGGCTGGCTGGGAGAACAGAGCTGTGGCTGTTGAGCCAGTGGAATAGAACAGTGGGGCTCATTGAGCCTGTACAGGTTTTCTGTCACAAAGAGCCATACGGTGCTCGCAAAGAAGAGAATTTCATCGGTGGAGCTGG
Source organism: Perognathus longimembris pacificus (assembly GCF_023159225.1). Taxonomy (NCBI): domain Eukaryota; kingdom Metazoa; phylum Chordata; class Mammalia; order Rodentia; family Heteromyidae; genus Perognathus; species Perognathus longimembris. The sequence continues at coordinate 55,818,363 of NC_063161.1, read as the reverse complement.
GAAGGGGCCCTGAAAAAAGAAATGCAGTGCTTGGGAGCCATCCAAGGAGAGCCAGTTCTCAATTCACAGGCTGCAACAACCCTGTGTCCAGTGACGGCCAGAGGACTCTGGGCTTTATTCTGCCACAGCCAGAGGAAGGTGAACATGCGGGTGACAGTCCTCATGACATCATGGTGACCACACAGCCCCCTACCAGGTGGGGCTCTTTAAAGTGATTCTATACTCCTTGTGGGCCTGGTTGGTTTGGGTTGTGTTTGTAAGAAGCCATGGGAGATCTTTTAGACACTCATCTTGAGTTCAACTTAAGCCATTATTGTTCATGGGCTCACAAGGTGTTCATGTTCTCAATTTAAAGACTACCTTTGCCAAGTTGTATGTTCAGAATTAAAGTAAAGAAGTCTGTGGTCTTCATGCCTGGATATTATTCTGTTGGACAGTGGAGACCAGTGGGGTAGACAAGATTCCACCATAAAGCTTCCAGTGGTCACTCTGTTTACTCTAGTGATGATTAAGGTTACTGTATTGAAGCTTGAATTCAAGGCCTGGGAACTGTCTCTTAGCTTTTTTTTGCTCAAGGCTGGCACTCTATCACTTGAGCTACTACTACACTTGTGGCTTTTTGCTGGTTCATTGGAGATAAGAATCTCACAGGGGGCTGGGGATATGGCCTAATGGCAAGAGAGCTTGCCTCGTATACATGAGGCCCTGGGTTCGATTCCCCAGCACCACATATACAGAAAACGGCCAAAAGTGGCACTGTGGCTCAAGTGGCAGAGTGCTGGCCTTGAGCAAAAAGGAAGCCAGGGACAGTGCTAAGGCCCAGGACTGGCCAAAAAAAAAAGAATCTCACAGACTTTTCTGCCCTGGCTGGCTTTGAACTGTGATCCTCAGGATTTCAGATCCTGGATAGTTAGGATAGGTGTGAGCCATTGGTGCCTGGCCTGAGGTGTAGTCTGACCAGTGCTTTTTGACATCTGCAATCCTGTTTGCCACTACTGTAATATGCTATAATAACCAGGTAACACCACATACATAAACAATAGGCAAATATTATACCCATCTTAAAGGAGACAATGTGGGTACAGAGAAGGCAAGCCTGCAGCCTCTCATTTAGGAAGTGATGACTCTGAGGAATGAAGTCAAGCCCTTGGTCCGAACTCCTGTATTATTTTTCTATGGCATACTATCCATCTTTTCACTCCCATTTTGGAGGGCTATTGAAGAACTGGTTTTCCATCATGCTTCTCCTCATCTTTGAGGACAATGCAGATCTTTACAAGTACTAACCTTTGAAAAGATTGCTATTCAAATTAAAGCATGTACAGTTGAGTGTTTGGTAGCTCATGCCTCGAATCCTAGTTATTGAGGAGGCTGTGATCTGAGGAACATGGTTTTAGGCCAGCCTTGGCTGGAAGCAGAATGAGCCATGGCTCAGGTGAGAGAGCACAAGTTTTGAGTGGAAAAGCTAAGAGACAGTGCCCAAGCCATGAGTTTAAGCCCCAGTACAGACAGACACACATAAAAACTTTAAGGCACTTATATTGGTAAAAGTACAAAAGAGGTCCCAACTTGCCACAATGGTTATTTGATACATTAAAAAATATCAAAAATTAAATGACTTTTTATGTCACACCCCTGCCTTTGTGGTATCTTTAAGTAGTTTCTAGCTTGTGTTTGGATCATCCAACCTTGAATTTCTCACCAGCACAGCGTCCCCCCCTGTCCTCCCTCCCACTCCCTTTGGCCACTTCAGTCTGCATTGAAAGTTTCTGGGGTTGACTATGAAATTGGTCTAGCCTGGTAGGGTAAGAAAAAAGCCTATGCTGGAGCAGGAGCAGACACCAGGGGCACCTGAAAAGTGTTTCTTGAGAGGGGACCAAGGAAGCAAGAGGAACCCCATCTATCTGAGAACAGGTTTGTACTTTTCTATTTTGGTCTGTTGTAAAGCTTGAACTCAGGGCCTGAGCACTGTCCTTGAGCCTCTTTGTGCTGAGGGCTAGTGTTTTACCACTTGAGACACAGTGCCCCTTCTGGTTTTTGAATGGTTAACACGAGATAAGAGTCTCACAGGGACTTTTCTGCCTGGGCTGGCTTCGAACCATGATCCTCAGATCTCATCCTTCTGAGTAGCTAGGATTATAAGTGCGAGCCACCAGTGCCCAGCTTGTACTCATTCTTGCAAAGGCAGGATGATAAGCAAGGAAAGGAGGCCACAGAAATCAAGGCTCTGCCTAAATTATAAATCACATTTTTCCAAATGTTATACAACCATTATCTCTGCCCTTTGGAAGAAGACAGAGCTCAAATCCAGAGGTAAAAAATAGGATAAGAATAGAATCTTGGAAGTGTCTAGCATATAAGGAAAGTTGATTTTCTACTTTCCGGTAGAGTTGGTGCCATCCTAGAGAACTCCTGAGGAGGAGGAGGTGGGGTTCCTTCGAGGGTCCAGTCAAAGAGGAGGGTTAAAATTATGCTTAGGGCATCTTCTGAGGAGACTATTCAAGGGTTAACTTTGATGGGTTCAGGGTTGGATCAAAAGAGACTGAGAGCCAGATGCTGGTGGCTCCTGTCTGTCATCTTAGCTACTGAGGAGGCTGAGATCTGAGGGTTGCGGTACAAAGTCAGGGCAGGATAGCCCTTGAGACTCTTATCTTCAGTAAACTTCCAAAAAGTCAGAAGTGGAGCTGTGACTCAAGTGGTAAAGCACTAGCCTTGAGAAAAAACGAAAAGCTCAGGGACGGCACCCAAGCCTTGAGTTTTTAAGCCTCAGGACCCACACAAATAACAGAGATTGAGAAAGGCACAACCAGAGCCCAAACAAGAGCTATAATGCTTGTGGTGGTGAAGGGTTAAAAGAGCTTGAGTGTGCTGCTGTGTGTGTGTGCATGTGTGTGCGTGCTTTAGCTGCATGTGTAAAGATGCACGTCGCTCACGTGTGCCTTGATCGGACAGGATCAGGACTGAGGGCAGCCTGGGAGAGAGGTGCCGTCGTGCTCCTGGTAATGAATGGGCCTCTGTCTGCGGAGCTGTGAGCCTCTGTGTGGGCAGGTCCACTAGCCCCCTCCCCCTTAGCTACATGCGGAAAGGGGAGGAGAGCCCCAGGGAAGTCTAAAGCACTCCCAATCCTGCTTTCAGAAGAAAGGTGAAGATGCAGAACACATCACATAGACCCCCAACTCATATACAGAATAATATGTAGGCAGCTATACTCACATAGAGACACTGCTCCAACTCCTCATGCCTTGTCCTAACCTCTTGTAAACCTTATTGCCAACCTCCTGTTATCCAGCTGGGCATCTTTGTGGGGGAAGAAATTTTAGCAAATGTCCTAGGACAGGTTCTAGCAAGCAAAAACCTCATTTGCTTCTGTCCATGTTAGTTTTATACTATGTGTTTCTTATGCCTATGAATCTAGGTGCCGCTGTTTCCCTTGCCTCACCCATAGTTTCTGCTGCTCATATTTGTACGTCCATCTCTAGTCAACAGGCCTCACTTTGTACCATGGTGCCCATGACAGACAGGCTGGCTCATGTCCTGTCTAGGGCTCTCCATGCCTGTTCCCCCTTTCCAGTTCTCTCTGGGCCCCTGTTACCCTTGGCTGTGGTTTGTTTAATGGAGTGACTCCTGTCTGGGAGCAACCCAGAGCTCAGGACACAGGGAGACAGTTGTCCAGGTTTGCTATTTTTTCACCAGGGGAGCCAAACCACACTGATGGGCTCAGAGGCCTGGCTGGATGCCTTCATTCCGGCTTCCATTCCCCTGGCTGGCCTCAATTACCAATAGTCTTTGGTTCAGGATTTCTAGTTAACTTTCTGGGAGACCTCCTGGATTGGATTCCTGTCTCCCACATGAGGGGAGAAGGGAGGTCTGAGTTCTGAGGAAGTAGATGAGGCAGAGAGAGGACCTGGGACAAGATGACAGGTCACAGAGACCAACAACCATACCATGTCCTCCCTGTAACTCCAGTGGCTGGTGCATGGTGGTTCCTATACAAATAAGTAAGCAGTTGAGTAGATAGCTGGATGGAGGGACAAATAAATAATCTTACACCCACAATGGAATTCTGATGATAATTGAACCTGAGGCCCTGGCCTCAGCATTGGAAAGACTTATGTCAAGGAAGTGTAATTAGTAGGCATTGGTGGCTCACATCTGTAATCCTAGCTACTCAGGAGGCTGGGATCAGAGAACCCTGGTTTGAAACAAGCCCAGGCAAACAAACCCAAAAGACATATCTCCCATTAACCAGCAAAGAGCCAGAAATGGAGGCGTGACTCAAATGGTAGCACACCAGCCTTGAGTGAAAAAGCCAAGTAAGAGTACAAGGCTCTGATTTCAAGCCCCAGTACACACACACACACACACACACACACACACACACACACACACACACACACAAATTGTAACTATCCTATCTCCAAATCTAAGGGATATTTCTCAAATTCTCTATGTCCCGTCTTTCAGACTCCCTGGAGTTCTCAGGTTGGGTGAAATTGGCCTTTTCTTCATCCTTATGTCTACTCCCCAAGGACCCTTCTTGCAAAGGATGCTGTGCCCACCAGAAAAGGCCCTGTGGAGCTTTTGAGCAAAGCAGCAATGAGCTCAGATAACATGATAACCTGAGATCTCAGTTCATCCCAGATGTGGCTCAGGCAAGCAGGGTGCCAGGGGCCAAGCATGGAACCAACGAAGACATTGTAAGGGGCGGGGGGGGGGGGGGTGTGCTACAAAGCAGTGTCATGTGCTTAGACCAGGAGATGGAGAAAGTGTTCTAATCCCACACTCAGGGCCCTGCCATATAGTAGGCACTTAGAATTTACTTTTATTCTCTTTCCTCTCCAGCTGACCCATCAGATGCCTTTTTCCAAAGAGGAGATAAGCTCTCCAGGTAGCTGGAAGTAGAAATGAATCAGGATCAGCAGGCCTGCTGAAGGAGAAAGGACTGGTGTGTGACAGTGCACACATGGCTTTCCAAGTTCTCCTCGCCACCCCACTTCCCACTCTCCCTCCATCCTCAGTCTGTTCCTATCACTCTGGCTGTTGATCCAGAAGACAGGGATCAACCAGGAGACAGAAACACAAAGTGGCCCTAGGCATGTGTGTTGACTCTGAGAATCTCAAGCATTAGGAAAAGGCCTCTTCTCTTCCTGGAAAACAGGATGGTACAAGGCCCAGACATGGGATGGGGATGACAAAAGGTCCTCTACCAAGTGGGAAGGGAGATGTCTGATGAGAGATAAGCGGTTTGATAGCACCCAGACTCGAGTGGTGCAGTTGGAGGATTTATACAGGGGTCTAGTTGTTTCCTCCCTCAGTAGACCCAAAATCTTCTTTGGTGCTAATTCTTCAAGAAAGGAAACATTCAAGCACTTCTCCAACTCCAGGCACCAGTGGCTAACACTTGTAATCCTATCTACTTAGGAAGCTGAGATCTAAGGACTATGGTTCAAAGCCAGCCCGGGCAGCAAAGTCTGTATAACTCTTATCTCCAATAAAAATAAATAGGTAAAAGCTGGAAATGGAGCTGTGGCTCAAGTGGTAGAATGCTAGCTAGCCTTGAGCAAAACAAAACAAAACAAAAACTCAGGCACAGCACCTAGGTCCTGAGTTCAAGCCCCAGGATGGGCACAAGAAGAAAAAAAAAAAAAGAGCTTTTCAGAGCCCCCTTTTCTGCCTGCAGTTTAGTCACTAGTCTCTGTAGCAACTAGACTTGGGAGAATCCAAAAGGGCAACTTCCCTGTGAATTAAATCTGGAAAACGAGGGGACTTGAGGGCCCTCAGAGGCTTGCCTTTCACTCACTGTGAGTTGAGCCCATTTTCTGAATAGGCACAGGAGAACTGTTGGCTCAGGGTAGCTAGGAAAGGCATCTTGAGCCAAGGAAAAACAATTAGGAGTAATTACCATCAAGAGAGGCTTCCGATGAGGGGCACAAAGGGCACGGTGGGAAAGGCCAACTGTTTGTGAGGAAAATGAAAGTGGTAGGCTGATTTTTTGAGGAAGAAATAGGAGAGGGTAGAAAAGCTATGTGTATGGTCTTTTTCTTCTCCAGAGGAGCAGGAACCCCCTTAGCCTCGTGAACTAAATTAGCCTCTACAGAGTGGAGGGGGTTCCATCTAGGGGTAGGGGGTAAAAGACAGAAGGAGGGCCCTGGGATCTTCATCCTGAGATTCTCCAAGCAGAAGCATTGGCGGAGGAAACTCCATAGTGAGAAGAGCATGACACCAAGGTGAAAGCTAGAAATGTCTCCAGCGGGGCCGCGCTTCCCCCTCCCTCTGCTGTCTGCAGCTGGTGCTTGAGGTCCTCTGTGGGGCTTGGGCTGGGTCTGCTGGCTGTCTCCCTAATCTCTCCTCTCTGTCCTCAGACTTCTAAGTTAGGACTAGGGAACAGAAGGAAAAGAATCTTACTCACGTGGACAGCTTAGAGCTGGGGCTAAGAGTGCAAAGTGAAGAGAAAAGGGGCAGCTGGGGAAAGAACTGCTGTGGGAGGGGTGAGGCGGAATTCTTTAGTACCTGCCCTGCCTGAAGAAGCCAAGAGAAACGAACTGCAAAGCCAAGAGACGCTACAGTTCCCGAAGGAGGATCAAGAATCTATTAAATAAGGACCCTAATCCTCCTGGAGAAAAAAAATAGAAGGACAACCTCCTCAAAAGTCCTCTTCTAGCTGGGTGCTGGTGGCTCAAACGGACAATCCTGGCTACTCAAGCATGCTCAGATCTGAAAATCGCAGTTCAAAGCCAGCCCAGGCTAGAAAGACTGTGAGACTCTATTTCCAATTAATCTCTCTCTCTCTCACACACACACACACACACCCAGAAAGGGAGCTGTGGCTCAAGTGGTAGAGAGCTAATCTTGAGCAAAAGAAGCTCAGGGACAGTGCCTAGGCCCTGAGTTCAAGCTCCAGGGACCCCCGCCCCCACATACATGCAGTCCTCTTTGGTCTCACTTTAGTGGGGCCCCAAAAAGTCTATGTCAGGTGTTTTGCCTGTGGGCATGAGATCACTTGCCTTGTGGAAGCAGAACAGAACTAGCTTGGGGCTCCTATTTCTATTGCTGAAAATCAATGCCCATGCTGCCTCATTTCTCATCTGCAAAGTGGGGATGCTAACCTTTAGATCAGAGAAGTGAGGATGAATGAAGTAATGCATAAAAAGTGACATACAATCTGGGGCCAAGGCTTTATTAACTATTTGCTATTATTAATATAATTGGAAGATGGCTCTAACTGCTAAGAGCAAAATGATTTGAAGTCAGAGATCTTGTAATAGGAGGTACTGTAAACCGGACAGGAGGTGAGAACAAAAAACAAGATGACTACCAAAATGCAAGTAAGATGCTACAAAATATAAAGCTGGGCACCAATGGCTCACACCTGTAATTCTAGCTCCCCAGGAGGCTGAGATCTAAGAATTGAGATTCATAGTTAATCAATCTCTCTCTCTCTCTCTCTCTCTCTCTCTCTCTCTCTCTCTCTCTCTCACACACACACACACACACACACACACACAGAGTCAGGAAAGTCTGTGAGACTCTTATCGTCTACTCACCAGCAAAAAGCTATAAGTAGAACTGTAGCTCAAGCAGTAGAGCACCAGCCTGGAGTGAAAAAACTAAAGGACAGCATCTAGGCCCTGAGTTCAGGTTTTAGTACTGGCTGGCACACACACACACAAACAAATAATAATAGTTCACTCTTTCAACTACTCCAATTGTTCTAGGCACTGGCATAAGTAGATTTCAGCAAGATATGGACACAATAAATCAGATTCTAATAAGTATGGTGGAGAAAACCAAGGGCAAGGAAACTCGGAAGTATGACCATTGTAGTCTGGGCTGGGTCTAGGCTGACCACCAGCACTGGGAGGCCTGAAGTGAAAGCAAGCTTGATGTGCTGGACAAAACAGCAGAGGCCAGGGTAGAGAAGAAGAGTGGCAGAGTTGCAGGGGCAAGGTGGTGGGCTGACTATAGGCCTTGACAGTCCATCCCCCTGCTGCTGATGGGCTGGTAAGGAATGGGCATAGGTAGGCATCAAAGTAAATGTTGCTCCTGGGGTTCACGAAAAGTATCTAGAAAGCATTCCTTAAGGAATAGGCATCTACCCCTTCTCTTTAGAATTCTCTACAGAACCAAGGCCAGAGCAGGAGGTCTTGGGGGAGAGGATGACTCTCATGCCCTAATGGATATCCCTAATCTGAGGGACAGCCTTTCCCTTGACAGTGCAGACAGGCCACTCACTCACCAGCTATTTTTAGCCACACTTAGGAATCAGAAAGAAAACAAAACAAAACAGTGGCTTGAAGGTTTCTCTTCTCACCCCAACAACCATTGTCAGAGGGGGAAAAAAATCTTGACTATGCCTAAGAAAAGTTAGGGGTTCAAACACATCCTGAGACAACAGGGCTCTTCTAACCCTGCCATTTCTGTTCTTAGTGTTCCTGTTATGGATGTAGGGCAGTGGGAAGGATTTCTTTGAGGAGAAAGGGGTGTGGGAGAGGGGCAAGAAAGACAAGGGGTACAGTAAGCGAGCGGATTAGAATCCAGACTGGTACGCTTGGCCTCAGGAGGGTTCTTTGGCAGGCTCCACAGATTGGTCTGGTTTTTAAAAAGGACCAGAAAGCCACAGATTTGCATGCTATTTGCGTTCCAGGCTTTACTTCCAGGTGTGTGGAATGAAATGAATGAATGAACAGTATTCAGACTCCTGATGAAGGGGTGGACTCAGAAATCTAGGCAATATTGAAGATCCAATCCCTGGTCCAGCTCCGATCAGGCGACACAGGCCTGGAGAGAGACAGAGCAAACAGTCACAGAGACAGTCTTACAGAGACAAATATCATGGAGTCCTTTTTACCAGGATAGTTTCCAAAGGAAGGAAGCAAAATCCACAGAATTTTAAATAAGTCAACTTTTTTAAAACTAGGGAGAATCACACATAGAAAAGCAGAAGCAATATCATTTCTGACTTCTGTGGCCTGCCATCTTATACTTCCAGATTAATTTGGAATGAGTCACCAAGTTGCCCCCCGCCTTTTTCCCCCCCAGGTAGTCCTGGGGCTTGAACTCTGAACCTAGGCTTCCTGTCTGAGCTTCTTTTGCTCAAAGCTAATATTCTACCACTTGAGCCACGAGCACCACTTCCAGCTTTTTCTGAGTAGTTTGGTGAAGATAAGTCTCATGGACTTTGCTGCTGGGCTGGCCTTGAACTGCAATCCTCAGATCTCAGCTTCCTGAGTTGGTAAAATTACAGGTGTGAGCCACTGGTGCCTGGCTAAGTCAGCCTTTTTGAAAAGGCATATTAGTGTCTGCTTACCCTCTCCAACAGGCAAATCAGAAGCTCTATAGATGGAAAGACCCTGAGGACAACATAGATTGTATTTCCTTGGTCAACCCACCTCTTCTTTTAGGGCTGTCAATTTCTATGCTTAAACCCATGCTTATGAAATACCTAGTCTAGGGGCTGGGAATATGGCCTAGTGGTAAAGTGCTCACCTCGTTATATATAAACCCCTGGGTTTGATTCCTCAGCACCACATATATAGAAAAAAGCTGGAAGTGGCACTGTGGCTCAAGTGGTAGAGTGCTAGCCTTGAGCAAAAAAAGAAGCCAGGGACAGTGCTCAGGCCCTGAGTCCACGCCCCAGGACTGGCAACAAAAACAAAACAAAACGAAATACCTAAAGAGATTCCCTGTGAGTTTCGGATAAGCAAATTATCTTTAAAGGTGATGACAGAAAGGGACCCCATCTCAGTGTATAAAATGTAAAAGGTTACTGGAGATATAAAGGATGGAGAAAACAACTAGAACAGGAAGCTGTGGTTAGCATCCATGAGCTTGACATCCCTCAAAGCAAAGCACATGGACTGTCGAGAAAGGTGTTTCTCTTTATTGTTTTTGTGCCAGTACTGGACCTTGAACTCAGGACCTTGAGTCTTCCTTGACTTTTTTCACTCAAGGATGGAGTTCTACCATTTGAGTCACATCTCTACTTGCCTCTTTTTGGTGATTAACTGAAGATAACAATCTCACAGACTTTCCTGCCGGTAATGGCTTCAAACCTCAGATCTTAGCCTCCTAAGTAGCTAGGATTACAGGAGCAAGCTACTGGTGCCCGGCACGGTGTCTCTACTTCTAAGGGCAAAGTGGGGCATGGAATTTCAGACCAGAGATGAACCCTTTGGGACCACAGAGATTGAGGCTGCCATGAGATGCCCTTCTTCCTCTTAGCTTCACAATGTTCTAAATAAATGTTTACAAAAGCAAACCCTACTTTACTCCTCGCAGGCCAGAGAGCACTAGTTTCATTCCATGATTTCAAAAAAGCACTAAATCATTCATTTGCCTTCAGGAACTCCATGTCTGCATCCTGAAGAAAAAGATGGATGGGGCTGGGGATATAGCCTAGTGGCAAGAGTGCCTGCCTCGGATACACGAGGCCCTAGGTTCGATTCCCCAGCACCACATATACAGAAAACGCCCAGAAGCGGCGCTGTGGCTCAAGTGGCAGAGTGCTAGCCTTGAGCGGAAAGAAGCCAGGGACAGTGCTCAGGCCCCGAGTCCAAGGCCCAGGACTGGCCAAAAAAAAAAAAAAAAAAAAGAAAAAGATGGATGACAGTGCAAACACATTTTTTCTAACAGTGTAATTAGCTTCACACCATTCCCTAAGTAAAAAGGATGTCCAGATAAGCAATTTTAAGATGTGACCAGGGAACGCTTTGAGACAGGATTGGGTATGTGTGCTCAGTAGGTATTTGTGAAGGGAGATTGCATTGCATGAGAGGTGCTAAGCAAGGTAGACTGGCTGGCTGCCTCTGTGTTCCTCTGCTCTCTCACTTTCCAAGCACTTGTGTTCTGTCAATTATAGGGCCACCTCAAGAAGTCAAGTGATCAAAGGCGACTCCTCAGAGGGGAAAAAAGGCTTAAAGCTCAGCCTGTCACACTTAGTTAAAACTTCCCTCTAAAACCAAACCAGTGTTAATGGCCTTCCAACTTCAACCCTACTTTGACAGCATTTCAGGCCTCAATTATATCTTAGAATCTTGAAGAGTTTGACAAGACCCTGGGCATCTGGTCAAACCACTCAGAGCCCTGGAACTTTTTCCTTTATCTCCCTGACCAGCTGAGGAGGGCAGCCTCTATTAGTTCCTCAATTTCCCCTTTGAGCTCAATATCTCCAGGTTACCTTTTCTCTCCCACAGAGACAAATGTATCAGTTAGCCCTCATGTAAATGGTTGACCAGAATGTTCTTTTTTTTTTTGGCCAGTCCTGGGCTTGGACTCAGGGCCTGAGCACTGTCCCTGGCTCCTTTTTGCTCAAGCCTAGCACTCTACCACTTGAGCCACAGCACCCACTTCTGGCTTTTTCTGTGTATGTGGTGCTGAGGAATTGAACCCAGAGCTTCATGCATGCTAGGCAAGCACTCTACCACTAAGTCTCATTCCAGTCCCAGAGTGTTCTTCTATTCCACATTTTTCCATCCCAATGCCAAAGCTGAGAATAGTGGTTGTGTATTTTTCATAGGCAGGGTTAAGGTTCAGCACGGTGAACCTTTGGACTGTGAGGAAGGATGCTGCACTTTCCTTGTCCCTCTGCAAATCTTGGGATACATTTGGAGTGGTGGATACAGTGCTCTCAACAGGGCCCAGCACGCAGCCTATTTGAGTTAATAGGATCTGATAGCCTAAAACCTTTTATGACTCACTTGGGTATGTGATCTCCCAGAAAGAAAGTATCTTGTTCAGTCTTGCACCGATCCATCCAGGTATAGCAAGAGGAAAGACAAACCTCAAGTCAATCATCTACATCACTGATAAAAGACATACTCTCATAGCTGGAAGGATGGGATGGAAGGACCAGAGGCTAGGACAGTAAAAACACTAGAGCCCTTTAATGAGTCCTCCTCACTGTCTCTACCTACTACAGTCTTCCATGGGTCATGTAAAGCCAGGTGATTTGGGATAGACTGTGAGATGGGACTGGTGGAAGTGTTTTTGCAGGTTGTTTCTACTCCTGTGCCACTGGGGGCAGATGGCAGAAGATGCTAGTATGACTACTATGGTGAAGAAAAGCCAGTGAAGTCAGTAACATACAGCAGGATGAAGCACCTCATATATGAAAGGGTGAACTGACATTCTCCAGGATGCTTGATGGGAAACAATTCTTACATTCAGTACTTCACAAGACACAGGACTCCTGGGAGTGACAGTGGTTCGGGTGACAAATGCGCAGGAACAGTCTGATTTTCTCTGTCCAGGGTCTAAGAATAATTATTGAGATTGTGTAGTCTGTATCTCCATCAAGTACTTATCATCCATCAAGTAATTCATTTTAGGGGAGGTAGGTGATTATAAGCACCAAGCACAGTGGTAGTAACAGGCTTATTTAATTTAAAGCAGGTTAAACAGGATACTGATAACATGGATTGCAGAAACATTTTCTCCCCACTTGTGCATTAAGGGAAAGTCTCCAGAGACTAGTCTTGCTCTTGCTGGGTAGCTGTTTGGGAAGGATGGCCCATCTACAAAAGTCTGTACTTGGTTGCCACTGGGTCACCCTGGGGTGCAGCTTGGAATAATGGGGCAGCCTCGGGGTTCCCTGATTCCTACCCTATACAAAACTGCATTGGAGAAAGGGGTGGGGGCAAGTTCAGACAGGCTCAACAATTCCTTACACATTTTGCAAAGTGCTTTTGTTTCAGGTTTCTACTATACATGGCAATAAATATTTGTCGCTTTGGTCTATACAAAAAGTCTCTGAGGAAGAAAGACAGATGTTACCTAAATGAACAAACAATAAATACAGACAACTAGCTTGTTAAGCACTCCCAGACAACAGTGAGAGAGCCTGAAAAACTCAAGTCTTTTGATTCATAGTCCAAAATGACACTATAATGCCACCTTTCAAGTTGTCACTTAAATACAGTAAGTACCAAAAGTCAAACAATATTCCAGGAGCCCTGTAGCAAGTTCGCATGCGCTTTCAGGAGAGAATGTGAAAGGTCCCAGCAAGTCATACATAGATAGGGATTTATTTTCTATAGAAATCAGAGGGGGGGTGGGGAGGTAGAGAGAGAGAGAGGAGATAAGGGAGGAAAGAGAGGGAAAGGAGGAAGGAAGGAAAGCGCGCGCGCACACACACACACACACACACACACACACACACACGCACGCACGCTTGCATGCACTCACGCACGGTGATCTTCCCCCACAAAGCAGGCAGTTATGAAAAAGGCAGGACAACTGGTTGCTGGAGTGGAAACAGTAACATTCAGTTAACAATGGAATAGTTAAAAAAAATAGTTTTCTTTTCAAATTGTAACTTGTGGTAAAACATAGAAAAATGTACTAAACAAGCTTGGTATAAAACAGAGTAGAATTTTCAAATAAGCCCAAGGAGAAAGCACAATGCCGAAAAGGATGGGGTAACAAGGTGAGAGAAGAAAAGATTCATATAAAACTACCTATTACAATACAGAAAAAAGTATAAAATGTTCCTATTTTGGAACTTAAGTACAAAATGACACTGGCATTGGATCATTTCACTATCTAAACCTTAGGAGCTCTTACAGGGTGGGAGAGATGGTAGAACAAACAAAGGGAATTGCAGTTTTAAATCTCAAGTTGATCAATCCCAACTCCAACTGTTTTTTCAGCTGAAATTTACATCTCCCTCGATAACTTTTAGCCCTAAACCAAAGTTTATCCAGGCCTCAAAATATTCTGTTAGGAATTCCATGAACACCCTATACATAGGGGCTGGGACCTCTGTGCTAGAATTTGGAAAAATGAAAAATAAATCTACAGGCTAAATGGTGAACACATTCAGTTTTTTTGTTTTTTGTTTTTTAAAAACCATATCCCTGTGAAATATATATGTATATATATATGTATATATCTTAAATTTTCTGTGGTTAGAAACATTTAAACTAGCCACAGCCAACTAGACCTGCATTCATCCAATGGTGGAATTTTATACTAAAGACTGAGGCCCTTCTTGGTAGAAGCAGGCAACAGTAAAAGTGAGTTTTGTTGCTCTGCTGCCACAGACTCCTCCCTGGGTGGGTCTTCCATATGGCAGGCTTCGAGCACACAAACGCCTGCACTTCAGGCAGGGACAGCTTGCGATTCTGGGGTCTGTCCTGGGCTCAGGTACTATTTCTCAGGATGGGTTGAAGCTACCAATGATAAAGATCTATAAAGAAGCATTTAGGTTTTACAAAGGGGCATATAAATAAGAAAGGTCCTAGAGGAGGAGACTTACACATGTGCCCTAAGTCCAGTTTACTGTCACACTCCTAACTACACACGTGTTGATCACCATGAATGTATATGTGCATGAATATGCTGGTGGGTTTTGTCCCTAACTGTTGTTTTCCTACTTCTTAGTAAGGCCTAGCAACAAGCGGTGATATGAAACCAAGATTTGTTCCAAACTTTTCTGTCCCTCAACTAGGGACTCAATGAGGCTGGAGCCCTTTGAAAACAAGATGGCAGAACTGAAGAAGTAAAAAGCTGTCTCTCTCTTCAGCTTAGGGATGTCCCTCACCCCTTTCACAGCACCAAAGTTTCTTTGCAAAAATAGTATCTGAGATACAAAAGGAAAGGCAGATGTGCTTGTGAATGCATCTCGCCTGGGCCTGGTCCAGGATCATGGGCTTTTCAAGAACAGAGATGTTGGGAGCAGCTGTTTCCAAGGTCTCTGGCTGTAGACAACAAAAGGGCTGGTCCCCCAGAGGGTCAATGTCTGCTCACTGAGACAGTCTTCACAAGAGCTTTCGGTGCAGGATCTCCCAGACCATCCGCTTCCGGAAGTATGGCATGTGTTGCTGTAGGAACAAAGAGACATCCTTTATTGCCATTTATCCAGGTCCAATACTCCTTTTCTTTCAAGGCTTTCATCTAACAATCTCAGGAATGTTTCTAATCTTGTAAATTGTTCATTCTTTCCATTGCTCTCTTCTACTGATATTTTCCATTGTTGTCACTTCAGAAGTTACACTGGGCATCATCAAGAATCCCTAGACTCGGGGCTGGGGATATAGCCTAGTGGCAAGAGTGCCTGCCTCGGATACACGAGGCCCTAGGTTCGATTCCCCAGCACCACATATACAGAAAACGGCCAGAAGCGGCGCTGTGGCTCAAGTGGCGGAGTGCTAGCCTTGAGCGGGAAGAAGCCAGGGACAGTGCTCAGGCCCTGAGTCCAAGGCCCAGGACTGGCCAAAAAAAAAAAAAAAAGAATCCCTAGACTTAAGACAGACCTATCAGGGGACCACAATAGCTCAACAGCTACATACATATGATTATATAAGATGAGGCTAAGCAAAATGAACTCCAAGAGATGGAAACAGGAGGATTCTATTGTTGTCATTACATTTAATGTACTAGGTAAATTTCCTTTGGCGTTCCCCCTGTGGTCACTGTATATGATTTTTGGTACACTGGATATTGTATATATGCTTATCTGAACTAGGGAAGGGAAAGAAAAATGAGGGAAAGTGTAACAAATAAAGACAAGAAATGTACTCATTACCTTATTATGTACCCCCTTCTGTACATCACCTTGTCAATAAAATTTAATTTTAAAAATCCCTAGACTTGCCCAAATGTCTCCAAGAATTATGAGAATGGTATTTTATCATTCTATGCTTAGCTTTCTCTCTCTCTGTTCTTCAGTGTTGGGGACTGAACTCAGGATCTCACACGTGCTAGGCAAGTAGCTCTACTACTTGAGCCATATACCCAGTCCTTTTGCTTTAAGTTTGTTTTTCAGATAAGATCTTGAGTAACTTGGCTTGGACTGGGTCCGGATTCTAATCCTCTTCTTCCTGAGAAGCTGGAATTAGAGGAGTATATCACTATATTCAGCTTGTTTTTGAGGTAGGGTCTCACTAATTTTTTTGCCTGGCTGCCTGTGAACTTGGATCCTCCTTCCTCTTCCTCCTTTTGGGATTACAGACTTGGTCAATGGTTGTTGTTTTTTTTTTGGGGGGGGGGGAGGGCTGGTGTCAGTTCTGGGGCTTGACCTCAGGGCCTGGGTGCTGTCTCTGAGTTTCTTTTGGCTTTTTTGGTAGTTTATTGGAGATAAAGAGTCTCAAGGACTTTCCTGCCTGGGATGCCTCAGATTTCAACCTCTTTTTTTTTTTTTTGCCAGTCCTGGGGCTTGGACTCAGGGCCTGAGCACTGTCCCTGGCTTCTTTTTGCTCAAGGCCAGCACTCCGCCACTTGGGCCACAGCACCACTTCTGGCCATTTTCTGTATATGTGGTGCTGGGGAACTGAACCCAGGGCCTCATGTATATGAGGCAAGCACTCTTGCCACTAGGCCATATCCCCAGCCCTCAACCTCTTGAATAGCTAGGATTGATTACAGGTGTGAGCCATCAGTGTTCAGCCTATGTTGATGTTTTAAAAGGACATGAGAATGAAGCCTGAAAATGAACAACTTATTTTAGAAGAGTGACTAAAGAAATTTCAAGAGTCAGCTCAATCTTGTCTAGACAAATGGCTATGGTAGAAAAATCTGGGAAGGCCATTTATTTAGACCGAAGTAGCCAGTCAAAGGGAAAAACATCAGAGTAAACTGAGTAAACATCAGAGTAAATTATCTGTACTCCCGATCCACTTTGGTCTCTGAAGGATAACATATACAGAAATGACCAATCATCAAGACCCATCACTGAGACGAGAGAGGCAGCATTAACAACACTGGGAAATCAAGGTAGTCATACATAGTAACTATCAGTTATGAGACATGGTCTGAAACATGCTAATGGTTAGGGCAGTCTCCATAGAAGAGAGTGGCAACTATGGACAGGCTAGAGATCAGGTGGTCACAGGGCCCCCTCCTGAAGGCTCAGCTCACCTGGGTGAAGTTGATTGGTCTGTCTTTGGTAATACAGTCGGCATATTTGCAGGCAAACATCCCACAGTCACTTCCATTCATCTGCTGGGGAATTTCCTGAAAGAACAGCAATAATAAGGCAGTAAGCTTTTGCAAGCTGCTTACCTTCTTAGACTAAAAAGAACCAAAGGACATAAATCTACACGTTTCCCCAAATCTTCAAAGAACCAGAGTGGTTCTTAACTCAGGACAATAGAAGTTCAAAGGAAAACACAAACACACACACACACACACACACACACACACACACACACACACACACGCTTCAATCAGGTCTGTGTATTTTGTATTGATCTTACTGGAGAATATTTCATTTTAATGCACAAAGGGATGTATAAACTGTACCTTCCCATAAGGGAGGGGACAGCTCAAATCATTAGCATGTTTGCCATTAGAATGAAAAACAGAAAAATAGCTGGGCATCTAGAAAACTTAGTTCTGTGTAAGAAACACATAGTTTTCCCACAAATAGGTAAATCAATCTTTCTCAGTGAGCCACTCAAAGTGGTTAGTCACTGAAGTCAGGCTAGCCACTAAGACAGAAGATTCTTGAGAATCAAATACTAAAATCCTTTCCTCCCCACATGGCCTTCTATCACATTTCCATGAAGGGTACCTGGCTTTTCTTGCTGAAGAGCTGCCAGCCATTGGTGTCAAACTCTTTTCTTTTCTTGTCAATACTTTCTTGTTTTAAGTATTGCCTAAAGGTATTAGAAGAGAAAGGTATGAACTGTGAGGAATTCAAATGACAGCTTCCACTCTAAGAATGGGGCAGGCAATCAGAAAGAGCTTCATCCTTTGTTCTGAGAACAGTACCTCCTGTCAGGCAGGGAATCATTATATTGCTAAGCTTCCTCTGGAAGATCTCTCAGGACTCTCACAATGAAGCCATTCTGTCAACCCAAGAGGGACATGATCCCAGCCTCTGATATTCACACCTCTTTGACCTTCTTTTCAGCAACATTTTTTTTTACTCTTCTCCTTACTATGTATGGTTCTTTAGAATTCAACCTAATCAGTACAAGTGATTCCCTAGCAGTACTGAAAAGTGCATTTAGCACTGGTAGGCCTGGTTCTCCTGTGTGGAAATTCAGTCTGAATCAACAATTAACAAGTACAAGCCTCATCGAGAGCACTCTTTTGGAGTGCAGACTGCCAGAATCATGGTTCTGGAGGCTACCTCCTCCTGGTCATCAAAATGACAAAATGAGGAACTGGTGATTTGAAAATAGTAAAGCATATGGTATAAAGAGATTTGTAATTTGCTTCCTAGGTGAGCCACTAACTAGTAAATCCAAGGCAAATCAACATCACCTCTATGGGTCTTGGTTTCTTCAACTGAAAAATTAGGAGGTTGAATGAAATGATTTCTAACTAGGGAACCTGTCTCTGTTCTGTATTTTCAGTATACAGGATCAGTAATTACATCCTTTAAGGCATATTTTTTATACTGTATCATTATTACCCCTTATTTAGGTTTACATTATTCATTTTTACTTAAGACGATTTTGTTAACCTCTGTTCTATACAGATCACACACCTAACACCAAACTTAGTTCTGCCTCAACCATCCACTTACAAGAGAATCTTGCAGGCTTCATTGTTTATTCCACCCATAGAATCATAATAGGTAATGTTCTTCTTTCTAAAGTCCACAACCTAGGGATAAGAAAAAAAAAAAAAAGAATCTGTATTTATAAAGTGAACAAATTTGGCCAGGTTCTGGTGGCTCATGCCTATAATCCTAGTTACAAAGGAAGTTGAGAACTGAGGATTGCAGTTCAAAGCCAGCCTTGGCAGAAAAGTTTGTGAGACTCTTATCTCCAATTAGCCACCAAAAATCCAGACGTAGAGCTGTGGCTCAAGTGGTAGAGGCTAGTCTTATGCTTAAAAAGCTCAGGGACAATGCCCAGTCCCTGAGTTCAAGCACACACAAAAATAAAATAAAAATAGAAATAGAATAAAACTATCCTGGGGGCTGATCAATCGGTAAGCCATTATTGGCCGGAAATCTTTTTCTACTGCTCAGTTTCTCCCTCTTCAGGGCAGGCAAAAGTAGAAGTAGCATGTACTTCAGAGGATGCTGAATACCCTAGATCATTTTCGCAATTTCAGAAAGATGGTGGAAAGATCCAGGATTTTGTCTCTATTTTTCCCCACTTTTTTTTTTTTAGTGACCTTTATTAAAGTACACACAGTAAAGGGTTTTGTCATGACATTTCCATTCTTGACTATAATGTATCATTACTCTTCCTTCTCCTCTCTCCCACTTTCCTTCCCTTTCAGCCTCCCTTGTGGCCCCCTTTTATTTTCTTGGCCTTGATTTGTTTTAAGCTCTGCTTCTTTACTTTCAGAATTACTTTTTGGATTTAAGTGTAATTTGAAACAGAATGTAAAGCAAATTTATTAACATATTGATGTATCCACATTCTTAGACATTAAAAAAAAATCAAATCACCACATGTACAAGGCAATCTATGAGTGGTCAGAAAAAAGTCACTGTTGGCAACAACATTAAGAAGCCACTTTTCCTCCCCATGCCTTGCCTTGAGACTGGTTAGATAACTTATAACTCCCTTTTAAATATTTCCAGAAAAGGAAATTCCACAGTCTTCTTCAAAGTCTAAGTGTCTCCCTCTCTAGACTGGAAGTTCATTGATCTATCTGACTTTTAGCCAACCTACTACTACTGAACACTAGTCTTTCTCTCCATCATCGTGTAGGTATACAACTGATAATCATGAATCTGTCTTCTTTATGTAGCTTTCTTTTGTATTTTAAGAGATGTGTGCAAATGGAGAAATGAAGCCTGTTGAAATTGTTTTAAGAAAGGGGTGGAGAAAAAAGGCAGAGATGGAGGGGATGAATTTCTATGGTTACACTGTATGTATGAATGGAAATGTCCCAATAAAACTCACTCTATACCACTAATATTAGCTAATATAAAAATCTTTAAAACTACTATCAAAAATAAAGGTACTCACAGCTAGACACCAGTGCACACCCAAGTGAATAGGCACCAGAAGAATGTCAACAGAAAATACATCCACTTTCTTTGTCCAACGTTTCACTGCCTGATAACCAGCTGTTTTTAACTTAGTGAAGAAAAATGTGTTAAATGCATGCACGCTTGGCAATCCCTTCTCTTTACTTCGTTCCATTAGCATGTTCATGTAGAAATTGATGATCTAAAGGAAGAAATTACATGTTAGGACAATCAAAATAATGTGTTTTAGAGGGAAAAAGCAGTTGCTGTATTGAATAGAATGATATTACTGTTTCCAAATCAATTCCATGAAGACTTCAACATCCAACAGCCTCATGTACTTATATCAACTTCTGACTGGTAGGGAGAGGGTTGAGGTGGTCATAAATAGTCATAACAGATAAAGATAACTATATTATAAACTTGACAATACAAATAGGTAGATGTTGGTCAAACTTATAAAAGACTGAGTGTTAAGTCAAAAGACTGGAGAATTAAGAAGAAAGAGGTGCTAGGAAGTGAGGATTGGCGAAAAAGGAAGCAAGGAAAATCAACAACTAATAAGCACATTAGCAGTTCTTTAATCTAGTGGGGCTATGTGAGCAACTGGGTCCTTAGTTCCATTCAAGTCCAGTGTTAAGCTAAGATCAAGAGTTCAAATGTAAGGATTACTTGGTTTTAAACTTTAAACAAAGAATATTCTGTTCTTCTCAGCCTCATTACCCACACTAGAGGGGCAAACTATTTTAGTTTCAAGTGGAACTGACAGGACAAACATTTCATCAATTGTACTAGAAAACACCTGCACATTGACAATAGCTCAGCAATGTTACTTTTGTGACACGCAGACATGGATACAGAATAATAACCTTGATTATGGTGTCACAGGTGGCTCATGACGGTAATCCCAGCTACTCAGAAGGCTGAGATATGAGCATTGTGGTTCAAAGCCAACCTGGGCAGAAAAACCCTGTGGGACTCATTATTAACCACTCAAAAACTGGAAGTGCAACCGTGGCTCAAAGTGGTAGAGCACTAGCTTTGAGCAAAACAGCTCAGGGACAGTGCCCAGACCCTGTGTTCAAGCCCCACTACTGACAAAACAAAAGTTCTCCCTATGAATCTAAAAGCTTAGTTTCAATATCAAGTATGAGAGAAAGAAAATCCTTGACAGATGAGCTGGATACTTTTTTCTGTTAACCAAACAATGTTTTCTCTAATAGTGACTATGCTGTCTCTGTTCCTCTAAGTCCAGGACTTCTTGGTACCAACATCTGAAAGTTATTGTGCCAGAAGTTACTGCATACTTACTACTTTATGTGGCCAGTGGAGGCCAGGCCAGTGTCTGTCAACTCCAAGGAATGAATGGTCTAACTGAGCCCCAGCTTGGAAATATGACTAAAAAAACAGGCACATTTTTCAGAATGCTTTTTGAGGAATGGGAAAATGCCCCTGTCCTTTGACAAATATTTACACACCAGGATGCCAGAGCAGTGAGCTACTGCCCAACAGTAGGCAGCTACATACTGACTGGGTAGGCAGCAGGGAACATGGCCAGGAACACACTGGAGGCATGGTCTAGACTAGAGAAAGGGCCCATAGATGAAGATGCCTAGGTAGCTGTGGGGAAACCGCACTCACCATGAGGCAGAGCTCTCAGGAGGGAGGAGGCTAGCTCTGAAGAAAGACACTGTTCTGTCTGTAGCTCTGATGTTTGAGCAGTAGGTCCTGCAGTACCCAGAGGACTCAGGCTGTGGTTAATTCTCTGACTTTTGTGCAATGGCCAATAGCTAACTGTTGCTCAGTTATTTTAAATAAGGAAAATCAATGAGAGCACAATCAGAATGGCACACTTTTCAAATCTAGGTTTTCAGTTTAAGTTTGACAAAAGCTAATGGTGCTCTAAGGATACAACCAGGTTGAGGAAAATAGCTACTAATGGAGGTGAATCTGCCCAGCAACACAGATTTCAAGTACATAAACTACAACCTCTAGTGAGAGAAAATGAGGCAAAAGGAACAGATAAGATTCTTCTGCAGTCAAAAGACTGAAATAATATCCAGCAATACCACTTTGGGGCATTTATATGAAAGACTGCAAATCAGAATACAACAGATACACCTACACACCGATGTTCATTGCAGCACTATTCACAATAGAAAAGTTTAGGAGACAGCCCAGATGCCTCACAATCAAAGAAATTGGACCAATGAAATGTGGTATATATGTACAATGGAATTTTACTCTTCCATCAGGAAGTATTATGTTATGTAATTTGCAAGAAAAAAAATTATTGAGTGAAGCAAGGCTGGCTCAGAGAGAGACAAAGGGCACAGTTTTCTCTATGTGGAAATGATGCCTAAAATAAATACATACATGAAAACAAACACAGGGTCATATGCATGTATACACAATCACACTGACTGAAGTAGGGTATACTTAGGGGTGGGTTTTCATTGTGTAACTCCTTTGAACAATGAACAGTTTAACAAAACAAACATCAGATAGCTGAAACATGTCTTGTCTGGGGGCAGTTAAGAGGAGGGGGAGCAGATGGGAGACAGAAAGGAAAGGTGGCCAAATGTAGTCATAATATCCAATGTACATGTGTGAAAATGGAACTATAAAGCTTGAGACGAGTAGGTGAGTAGGGTTGGAAAAGATAGGAGGGAGGAAGATGGAAGGGGTGACACCACTCAAGATGTATTGTACACACAAATGGACATATTAAAACTAACCCAGGGCTTCATGTATGTGAGGCAAGCACTCTTGCCACTAGGCCATATTCCCAGCCCCAAGTTATATATTTTAATGGGCAAAAAGGACAAAAGGGAAAGATGAAAGAAATTAGGCAAGCTGTCAAACACATGAATGCTATGCAGATACTTTTCCTCCTCAGGTACCTATAAGAAAGGTTATTACGGGGCTGGGAATATGGCCTAGTGACAAGAGTGCTTGATACATGAGGCCCTGGGTTCGATTCCTCAGCACCACATATACAGAAAATGGCCAGAAGTGGCGCTGTGGCTCAAGTGGCAGAGTGCTAGCCTTGAGCAAAAAAGAAGCCAGGGACAGTGCTCAGGCACTGAGTCCAAGTCCCAGGACTGGCCAAAAAAAAAAAGAAAGGTTATTACTTCTGATGATACTTGAAGTTGAAAAAATGACATGAGCATAATATTAGGTAACTATCCTATTTTTCAGGAAAAGAGACTTCCAAAAACTGAAGACATTTCTCTAGACTTATACACACTGAGCTCTTGCCCTACCTTGAGACTAACATAAGAACAGAGAGCTAGTGATTGCTTTTTACAGAATCTGTTTCCTTTGAGATCCCCTTTTCCATTGCTCTTGCCCTCCCTCAAACCAAGGTTTCTCTATGGGATGGAAAATGGCTTCCTCCAAAGTCAACTAGTTAATTAACTCTAGAGTTATTTTTCAATTCTCCGATATCCCAATAGGAGAGTGTGGTGGCTGGCCTCAATAATTGGCTATTATTCTGCCCAAATGAGGAAAACTGCCATAGTTCAGCCAAGAATCAATCATACACAAAATAAGCTAGAAGTCAGAGAACAAAAAGAATCCTACATGTCATGTCACAGTTGAGGGCTGAGGATGAAGGAAAAGGAAATGAGAGAAGGGATCACAGTGTTCAAGATGAAAGAGCAGCACTGATGGCCACCGCATTTGCTTCTTTTTCGTGAAGACAAAATATCTCCCCTCCCCCACTGGCAACAGCCCTTTCCGAACACGAGATTCTCAGTAGCTCCAGCAGATCTTAAATTGAAGAGGGCTAAAAGTAGATGTTTCACCAGTTCACCGCCTTCTGAAGACTACTGTCAAGGTTATAGTATACTTGTCAACCTTTCTGGGACACACGCTTGCCTGTTTTGCCTTTATGGCTCCTGGTGCCTAAGAAGCTGCTCTTCCTGCTCTGCTCAGTCTTGGCCATGAGCGTCTGCTTGTCTATGCAGCCCGGCTTGAGGGTGGGAGGTTTGTTTATAGTGTCTTTGTTCTTTTTTTATTTTATTTGAAGAGTTGCCCAGCTGAAGCTGAAAAAAAAAGCTGTTCTTTTTAGAGAAAAACCTACAATGTTCTCAAACTAAGGATTCAATCCTTTTGTGTCACCACAATGACATAAATGACCACTGATAACTGTATCTTCTTTCTTGCTCAGCAAACCAGCCAAACTAGTGTTCTTATGCATCTAGAAGTAAATCATTCCCTAGCAGTAAAGATTTGATATTTAACCTTACCATGCTTATTTTGAACCTCTTTATTTAGTTTAGGGGGGAAAAAATTGTTCTGTAAATCCTGGGCATGACAGTATTCCTAAGCAGAGACCAAGACAATTTTTAGGAGAATAAAAGCCTTTTCCACTCTATTTCTTGACCTTTCCATTCTGATTTTTAAATTTATCTTAATCTTTCCATTTCAATTGTGTGTGTGTGTGTGTGTGTGTGTGTGTGTGTGTGTGTGTGTGTCCTGTGGCTTGAACTCAGGGCCTTAGTTTCTTTCATTCAAGGTTAGTGCTCTACCATCTGAGCCACAATTTCACTTCCAGTTGTTCAGTGGTTAACTGGTGATGAGTCTTACAGGGACTTTTCTGACCAGGCTGGCTTTGAATCATGATCCTCAGATCTCAGCCTACTAGGTAGGTAGGATTACAAGCATAGCCACTGGTGCCTGGCTTCCACTCTAATTTTAAGCTAAATTTATCTTTGGTAACCACTAAACCCAAAAGAATAACCAGTTACTCCTTACTATTATGGTTTAGAAGGTCATTCAATCCTAAGATCTAGATGAACAATATTACAGAAACAAAGAAGGCAGACTTCACTGTAAAACAGATTTTTCTCAAATGCAAATTCAAGCAACAAACTGTTAGAATTACTGCTAAAGTTTAAGAGAAAAGCAGGTATTGCTTTTATGGAAGCATTTATGAAGAATAATTAATAACATAAGCCCCTGATTTACCAGGGATAGTTCTATTAAGAAAACTCTATCCATTCATTAATGAATGAAAACCAAAAATGCAAGAAGTGGAACTGTAACTCAAGTGGTAGAGTGTTAGCTTAGAACAAAAAAGCTCAGGGACAGCACCCAGGCTCAGAGGTTTAAATCCCAGTACTGGCACACACATGATAGAGGACACATGCGTACGCGTGCGCACGCACACGCACGCACGCGCACACACACACTCACACAAGAAACACTTGAAAGAAGTAAATTATCAATAAGGAAGTCAATGGGTCATAATAGGAGCACTTTTCACTCTTATAATCTTATTTCACTCAAGAATATCTACTATGTAACTGTACCCTTTTTGCACAACACCTTGTCAAAAAATTAATTAATAAATAAATTACAAAAAAAGAATGTGTAACATGGGAGACCTATACATTTAATTAGTTCATATCATTACCCCTTATTTCCCCCCTTTTTACAATTGGTTTTCATTCCTTAATGAGGATCTATTTCCAATATTAGTTTGCCCTTCCACCCCCCCCCCCCCCGCCACCTGTTCTGGGGTTTTAACTCTGGGCCTGGGTACTGTCCTTGAGCTCCTTTTGCTCAAGGTTAGCACTCTACCACTTGAGTCACAGTGCCACTTTTTGTGGGGGGAGGGGTTGTGTGTGATTAATGGACATAAGAGTCTCACAGACTTTTCTGTCCAGGCTGGCTTTGAACTGCAGTCCTCAGATCTCAGCTTCCTAAGTAGCTAGGATTATAGGTGTGAGCCACCTGCACCTGGCTTGCCCTCTCTTACTTTTTATCGCACGTCCCTCCTCCTGTTTTCCTTTCCACCTTCCCAGTAGTTCTTCCTTTCACATTCATGACCTTTTTTCCTTTTCCCTAGGTTCCACAAAAGAGAGATAATATGTGATACTTGTTTGTCTTTGTGGGATTGGCTAATTTCACTTAACATTATGTTCTCCAGTTTTATCTATTTTCCTGCAAATAATAAAATCCATTCTTCTTTATGGCTAAGTTATTTGTTTTCTTCATGACAACAAGTTTGACTGGGATAAGGTAGAATCTCAATGTTTGCATTTCTCTGATGGCTAAGGATTTTGAACATTTCTCATATATTGGCTATTCTTAAGAATACTTGTCTCATCTGATCTGTTGTTTTTTCTTTTCCTTCCTTATTTTGCATTTTTAAGAATATCACTGTATCTCCACTGGCTTCACACTTATTTTCCTGGATTCACATTATGCCTTCAAATTACCAGTCTATCTCATTTAACATTATATCACTTCATATAGAATGGAATAGCCTTAGAGTAGTAGTGGTGCCTTCTTTGTCTTCTTTATGACTATCAAGTATTTTACTTCTACATGTTATAGTCATACAGTATGCTTAGTTCTATGTTAATCAACTGTCTTTTAGAAATATTAAAAAATAAACATTTCTACTGCTCTTCAGTCCATCATATAGTGACATTTCCATGATACTTTCCTGGAAAGTATGTATGTACAATTTATTATATGTCTGACAGCATAGGCCTCCTGATGATGAACTGTATTAGCATTTCTTATTTGAAAGAATATGGCTTATTTTTTCAAAGATTTATTTACTGGGTATAGAACCTATGTTGACAACTTTTCTCTTCTTTAGTACTTTAAAGATGTAGTTACATTATCTTCTGGTCTACATAGTTTCTGACAAGATATTATTGTTATCTTTTTCCCTCCAGGCCTAATATATCCTTTAACCTCTTGGCTATAGTTACTATTTTCTCTTTACTATTGCTTTTCAGCAATATGATTCCTGAGTATTTCAGTATGGTGTTTCTTCTATTACAGTATACTAAATTTGGATTTGTAGTTTATAGATTTCCTGTCTTCGACCATTGTTTTTAAAATACCCCCCCCTTTTTTTTTCTGACGTCGCCTATGCCCCTGCTTTCTTTGTCTTGCTTAGACTGCCTGGTGTTGTTTCAGAGCTCACTGATAGTTCTGTCATCTTTCTTCAGCCACTTTTCTGTGTTTCTATTTGGATAGTTTCTATTGGTATATCTTTGTGTTCACAACTGTTTTCCTTCCAAAGTGTCTATTAACATCATCTTCAGTACATGTTACTGCAGATACACTTTCCTGAACAAATGTAATATATTTATAATAATGATTTTAACATCCTTGCCTGCTTAATTCTATGATTTTGCTTTTTTGTGGGTATTTTTAAGTGACAGATTTTTCTCATAAATGGACTTTTCATTTCTCTTCATATATACGGTCATTAAAATGCTTTCATTGGGGCTGGGAATATGGCCTAGTGGCAAGAGTGCTTGCCTCGTATACATGAGGCCCTGGGTTCGATTCCTCAGCACCACATATACAGAAAATGGCCAGAAGTGGCACTGTGGCTCAAGTGGCAGGGTGCTAGCCTTGAGCAAAAAAGAAGCCAGGGACAGTGCTCAGGCCCTGAGTTCACGGCCCAGGACTGGCCCCCCCCCCAAAAAAATGTTTTCATTAATATGTGTTAATTATACAGTGCTTAATAATTTTTGGTTGAATACCAAACATTCTAAGTTTTATTTGGGGTTTGCTGTTGTTGTTAACTGTACTCCTCTAAATTTAAATACAGCCTATGAAACTAACAGGACATACAAAAAGAAGTGGTAATTAATAAAAGTATCTATTTGAGAGAAGAACAGAATTGAAAAGAGGACAAACTACTTGTAAAAGACAGCATTCACAATTGAGAGAGAGAATGACTATCAAAACTTAAGGCTATCTAATATTTCATCAGAATGTTGACTTCTCAAGGCCAATAACTTTGAAAGCCTAACAAGCATAATTCTTTTCAAATGGTGCTTTTTAAATTTGTTCTCATCGTTATCAAACACGAATTGGCACTACTTTCAAGGTTAACATTCTGAAATCTGAAGAAAAATACTCCCTACAAAGTTACAGGTATGTGTGGAGAGAATAAAGTAGACAAGAAATCTTTCCTTTCCCCATCTCCTTAAATAATTTCCATTAACTCTGCTTGCAAAAAATCCAGGGATGGGTTCATAGAATAGAAAATACTATGTTCTGATGAATACTGCCTCTGTAAGGGTTATTACTGAGGTAAGATTCACAGTGAAGTGCAAGAACTCAGTTCATATCCTACTCACTCCTGCCCTCTGGAAGGTTTTTCCCTGCTTTACAATAAGCAGGCTTCAGTCTCTTTAAAATAACTTTCTCTCCAGCAGTGACAGTTTAAAAAGTGGCAAATGACCACAGATCAAAAACACCTTATCAATGGATACTTCTGTTCCTTTATTTTCATTTTTTTCCCCTTGACTTGATGAGTCTCCCCTATTATTTGAGCCAAAGTTATAATATCTCAAGTGCCAAAAAAAAAAAAAAAAACAAGACCCAAACCCAAAACTCTTCCTCCCCAGATAGTACCAAAACAGATGTTCCTTATCATTCTTAGCAAAAGACTACTACTCAGGAAATGATGAGCTCCTGAAATTTTCTTATAAACTGACCAGTAGCACAAACAATGCCTTCCCCCCAAAAATCAGCATCTTAAACATGATGTAAAAATCTTACATTCTATATACCTGATCCCATTATGGATCAAATTTAAGAATCTGAGGCAGCCTGGTACAGTAAATAAAACCTAATGCTTGGGCTTGAATCTTAGCTGTACTACTTGATAGCTATATTACCTTGTAAGTTTCTTAGCCTTGTTCTTTTTACCTATAGAATAGAGATGTTAAGTTATAGTATCTATTTTCCAGTGTACCTACTTACAAGAGTAGAATATATAAACATTTAAAATAATTCCTGGTTGGGAATATGGTCTAGTGGCCACTAGGCCACTATGGCCTAGTGCTTGCCTCACATACATGAAGCCCTGGGTTCAATTCCCCAGAACCACATATACAGAAAACGGCCAGAAGTGGCGCTGTGGCTCAAGTGGCAGAGTGCTAGCCTTGAGCAAAAAGAAGCCCCAGGACTCGCCAAAAATAAATAAATAATAATAAATAATTCCTACTTCCCTTCCTTATGGTGAAAACATCCATCTGACATAAAACAGGCTTTTATAGGTTTAGAAATAAGATAGGTCAGTTTAAAAATCATATATAACCAGGGGGCTGGGATGTAGCTCAGTGGCAAAGTGTTTGCCTAGCAAGTACAAGGTCCTGGGTTCAATCCCCAGTACCAAAAAAAAAAAAAAAAGTCAGGATAGAAAAATCATATATAACCAATACACTTAATTGGAATTGGGAAGTAAAGGCCTAACTTTCACCTAATACACTGAAGAAGTAATTATTTAATTATTACATATAATTCCTCAAATACATCAACTGTATAACTTTTTCAATGTCAATTTTTAAAATATCATGATAAGCCGGGTGGTGGTGGCTCATGCTTATAATCCTAGCTACTGAGGAGGCTGAGATCTCAGGATCCACAGTTCAAAGCAAGCCCAGACAAGCCCAAAGCAAGCCCATAAAATTGATCTCCAATTAGCCACCAGAAAACTGGAAGTGGAGCTGTAGATCAAAGTGGTAGAGTACAAGTCTTGAGCAAAAGAGCTCAGGGATAGCACCCAGGTCCTGAGTTCAAGCCCCAGGACCACCACCAACAAAAATCAAAATTTCTCACTTAGAATGCATGTGACCTAAAACAAGGAAACATACAATGGGAAATACAAGAACTGGATTCCTGTTTTAAAACCCTAACGTGGTTGGGAATATGGCCTAGTGTCAAGAGTGCTTGCCTCCTATACATGAAGCCCTGGGTTCAATTCCCAGCACCACATATACAGAAAACAGCCACAAGTGGCGCTGTGGCTCAAGTGGCAGAGTGCTAGCCTTGAGCAAAAAGAAGCCAGGGACAGTGCTCAGGCCCTGAGTCCAAGCCCCAAGACTGGAAAACACACACACACACACACACACACACACACACATACACACACACACACACACACACACAACTCATAGTATACATAAAAAACAAAAACAAAAAAAACGGGCTGGGGATATGGCCTAGTGGCAAGAGAGCTCGCCTCGTATACAGGAGGCTCTGGGTTCGATTCCCCAGCACCACATATACAGAAAACGG